>NC_133620.1:163371578-163662835 GCF_048593235.1 Sminthopsis crassicaudata
TTAATTTGCATATTTCTAATCAATAGTGTTTCAGAGCATTTTTTCATATGACTAGAAATGGTCTTATCTTCATCTAAAAATAGTCTGTTTATATCCTTTGATCACTTATCAGTTGGAGAATGATTTGTATTCTTATAAATTTGAGTCAATTCTTTATATATTTTAGAAACAGACCTTTATCAAAAACACTGGCTGCAAAATTCCCCCCCCCCCCAGCTTTCTGATTCCCTTCTAATATTAGCTCTTGGCTGCATTGGCTTTGTTTGTACGTTTTTTTTATTTTAAGGTAATCAAAAGAATCCATTTTGCATTTCATAATGTTCTCTAGTTCTTCTTTGGTCATAAATTTCTTAGTATCATGTCTTAATTTTTGCACAGTCATCAGCTTCATTCTCTCCTCTACAATTTTGAAGTCCCATCAAAAGTCAAGACAACTGGAGATATAGACAGTAGAGTAGACTTAAGGTAGCATAGATGCCCTGGATAAGCAGAAATCTGCTTCTCTCTGCCCCTATATCTGGTTATTTTTTCTGAGAAGATATTCAGGGATCAGGTGTGAGGGAGATCTTTCAGATGGTCAATCAACAAGTGGCCCAGTTTCTGACACTCCACTTTTCTTATCAATTATAAAGGCATTGTGATTAGGAAAGCATGCTGATATTACATTAATGTACTAGGTAAATTTTGCTAAACCAATTATAATTAGGAGAGCATTCCTTGCTTAATAAAGCTGACTAAACCAATTACATAAGAATTTCCTAGTACATAGCAGGTCAATCAATGGTCAAATATGGAGTCACTTCAGTTAAAAAAAGGCTGGCTATAATGCAGTCCTCATACCCTTTCAGTCCCTCATTATAGCCTAACATTGATTCTACACTCAGGATAATAATCTGAGTCAGACCCTCTCCTAATATCATGTGTGTATACAATTTACCACATCCTTTAACCTCAAACTCTGAGCCTTCAAAGACTAGATTTGCTTGGACAATGTGATGAACTTAAAAATGCTAGGGCAAGAGTAAACATTTCCCCTTGATGTTAAGAAGCTTATTTAAGAATTATTTCCCCTTTTTATCACTTCTTTGTTTCATTGTAAAGCAATCCCAAAATGAGGAAAATAATATGGAGAATGTCTCAGTGGAAGTATTCCAACTAGATTCTATTTGGACTTTGCAGGTCTTGGCAAACCTGATGTACACAGGAAGTTATTAGGTGTAATTAATGTTTTAAAGTTGGACATTAGTTCCCTGGATCTACAAATTGGCTCCTCTTCAATTAGATAATAGTACTTGACTTAATTGGACCCAAATCTATCATTATCCGTCCTCCTGACTAAAATGAAATAACTTCAGAAGGAAAAGAAATTGTATGCTTAAAATAACAATGACTGTGAGCTACATCTTGGTTTTATATAAACTACCTTATAAAGAAAATGTAGCTTGTATAAAATGAGAACAGTGAGTTTTGACTAGTCTGCATCTCATATATCTATAATAAAGACAGGAATATGGAACCTGCTAACTTCACTTAGTTATTTTGTGCTTGCCTCTGCTTTATTTGCATGCCAATTAAAGATAACTTCAAAAGTAAAATGGCTTCATCTCAACTTCCTGCACAGCTTTATTTGTGGACAAAGTCCCTGAAATATCTATAGGTAAAGAGGTTCTGCATACATATACATATAATTAGACTAATGAGATACAACTTTTTTTTTTGATTCTCCTTTAGCAAAAAATTGGTAATTTCAACACTTATTTTCTGATTGTGGGTGTTAATGAGGATCAGATGACAAAGCTCTTTAAATTTCATCTTCATTTCAGGTGTAGATTTCAGAATGACTGGAACTCTGTGGCCAAATGAGATTTTCTTGTGTTGTTTGTGCTGATTCTAGAAAGAACTCAGTGAATTTATGTTCTACGCCACCTTCCCCATACTCACTCAGTGCAGTACTGGGATCGTTTATAAAGATACAGATTGATACATTTTTGTCATTTAAAGAAAAAGTTGAATAGCCACTAGAATTTAATATATTTGTCTTCTTTTGATTTATCTAGGGCTTCTTAAACTTTTTTCACTTGTCACCACTTTTAGCCCAAGGGTTTTTACATGACCCTGGGTATAAAAGTGTATTAAATAGATATACAAATCAAGCATTTACTCATAATAAATCGTAAGTTTACAAATCTCACATTTAGTTATGTGTCCCCATTTAGGATTGTGAATTATGTTTAAGAAGCTGGGAACCTATGGTAAATGCCTAGTCATTTCTATTTCTAGAGAATTTGATAAAAGGCTAAAAAACTGACAATTTAGATTGAGAATCCCAATGATCATGGTCCATGAATAAGGAGTTTGAGATTACCCAGAATTCCTATTAGTGGAGCCATTTCCTGAATTAATATATTTTCAATGAACATGTATAGAGTATTTTATAAACATTAGTTCACTTGAACTTTACAACAATCTTGTGAGATACTTACTATAGGAATTAGTATTACCATTTTACAAATAAAGTTCTAAATAAATTTTCTATGATCATACATGACATACATGACAGAATCAGAATTCAAACATATAGGAGTATAGTTTTAGAAAAGGAAGGAATTTTAGACATCATCTAATCTAATCCTCTAACTATATGTATATATTATATGTATGATATACTATATAGTTATTATATTTTATATTATATGAATACCCCTATATTTAAATATAAAAATATTAAATTATGTATATGTATATATATATGTACACACATACATATATATATATATAATATATAATGTATATATAAAGGCCTAGATATGTTTAGTGATTTACCTATGGTCACACAAGTAATAAGAGGCAGAGAATATATGTATATATATGTATATGTGTGTATAAGTATAAAGGTTTTTTTTCTTTTAAAAACATAGACTAACAAAGTAGTTAACAAAAACTGTTAAGATTGAAAGCCATCAAAGGACAAGGCTTGATCCTCAGTGCTCACACTCAAACTGAACTTCTCTTCTAAGCTTCCAGCTAGAAGCCTCTCTCTAATCCCATGGAAGCCTTCTCAGCTTTGGTTACATGATAGCATTAGTGGCTCAGTATCTCCATACACACCCCAACACAATGGTGTCAATATTCTCCTCTTGTGTTGTAGTATCTTTCTCTACTGAAATGAATTATCTTTTATATTTAGTTGAAGGTATATTTCATTTTGCTTGAACCAGGTATTTTTTGAAGTTTGCCCTATTTACCAAAAGGCACAATGATGGTTTTGGTTCTGTTCTTCAATTTTTAGCCTTCACTAACATTCTAGTAGTTCAGAGATTTTTTTGAGGGAGGAAGAATAAATGTTAAATGCTAAATTATCTATTTTTTCTCTTTAATGGTATTTTATTTTTCCAAATACATGCAAAGATTGTTTTCAACATTCACCTTTGCAAAACCTTGTGTTACAAATTTTTCATCTTCTCTCCTTCCCCCACTCAAGATAGCAAGCAATCCAGCATAGGTTAAATGTGTGCAATTCTTCTATATTACTTATTATGCTGAACAAAAACCAAAACAAAAGAAAAAAAACCCAAAAAACAGATCAAAAAGGAAAAAAATCAGTAGAAAACAAACATACAACAAAAAGGTAAAAACACTATGCTTTAATCCATATTCAGTCTTCTGGATATGGATGGCACTTACCATCATAAATCTATTAGAATTGTATTAAATTACCTCATCTTGAAAAGAGCCAAGCCATAGTTGATTATCACATAATCTTTTTGTTATGTACAATGTTCTCTTGGTTCTGCTCACTTCACTCAACATCAGTTCATGTAAGTCTTTACTTTCTGAAATCCGCCTGCTCGTTATTTCTTACAGAACAATAATATTCCATTACATTCATATTCTGTAACTTATTCAGCCATTCCCCAACTGAGGGGCATCCACTCAATTTTCAGTTCCTTGTCACTACAAAAAGGGCTACTACAAATATTTTTGTACATGTGGATCCTTTCCCTTTTTTATGATCTCTTTGGGATACAGACCCAGTAGAGATATGGCTGCATCAAAGGGTATGCACAATTTGATAGCCCTTTGGGCATAGTTACAAATTGTTCTCCAAAATGACTGGAATCTTTCACAACTCTACTAACATAGCATAACTGTCTCAGCTTTTTCACACCCCTTCAACATTCATTATTACCATTTTCTGTTATCTTGGCCAGTCTCGGAGGTATAGAGTGGCACCCCAGAATTGTCTTAATTTGCATTTCTCTAATTGATAGTTATTCAGAGTATTTTTCCATATGATTAAGAAATTGCTTTAATTTTGCCTAAAAATTGTTGGTTCATATCCTTTGACCATTTATCAGTTGAATGGCTTGAATTCTTATAAATTTGAGTCAATTCTCTATATATTTTAGAAATGAAGCCTTTATCCGAAACAGCAGCTGTAAAAATTTTCCCCTAGCTTTCTGCTTCCCTTCTAATCTTGGCTGAATTGGTTTTGTTTGTACAAAGACTTTTTAATTTAATGTGAATAAAATTATCCATTTTGCCTTTTATAATGTTCTTTAGTTCTTCTTTCGTCTCCCTTCTCCACAGATCTGATGGGTAGATTATACCTTGTTCTGCTAATTTACCTATAGCATCACCCTTG
Source organism: Sminthopsis crassicaudata (assembly GCF_048593235.1). Lineage (NCBI taxonomy): Eukaryota > Metazoa > Chordata > Mammalia > Dasyuromorphia > Dasyuridae > Sminthopsis > Sminthopsis crassicaudata. The sequence continues at coordinate 163,376,224 of NC_133620.1, forward strand.
ATACTATGTAAATCATGAGCCCATTTTTCAATCTTATCTTAGCATAATATGTTAGATGTTGGCCAATGCCTAGTTTCTGTCATCCTAATTTTCAGTTTTCCCAGCAATTTTTATCAAATGGTGAGTTCTTATCCTAGAAGCTGGAGTGCCTGGGTTTATCAAACATTAGATTACTATAATTATTGACTATTGTCAATAACCTATTCCACAAATCCACTACTCTATTTCTTAGCCAGTACCAAAAGGTTTTGATCACTGGCACTTTATAATATAGTTTTATATCTGGTAAAGTTAGGCTACCTTCCTTTGCAAAAAAATGCCAAGTTATTTAAAGGAAGTTTTGGCCCTAAATATATTTCTAGTTAATATATTTTGCTCTACATTTCTATAATTACAGATAAGTTATTTCTCTTCCCAAATATCTTCATATTGTAGAGTAAGAAAAGGGGGAAATATGTCTTTAAAGGGCAGTTTTCTAGGAAAAATTCTTCTGAGCCTTTCTTTTTGGGATTACCTTAACAGAAAATAAATAGTACATATTTCTAGAATGAAAACAAGATCTCCATGATCCCATGATTGCTATTTTGCTACAATAAAGAGATGACAAGTTTTGGAGGGGTTTATGATATAAGACATTAGAATGACTTTACCAATAGATGGCAACATTGGCTTGGGGAAATCCTGAATGAAGCATTCTCAGATATCTTTGCTATATGAATATATCTGTCAGCTAATTGGCTTTGTATTTTTTGGAGGGGAGAATAAATTGAGAATTCTACTTATTTCCTGGGAAATTATAAGCCAAATCATTAAAGGATTTGGGATTTTCATTTCAATAAAAAATCAGTAGGGAAAATGAGAAACAGAGGTCTCTTTATCTAAATACATTTTGTCAAAGCTTTCCAAAGAGTACACATAAAATTATTCTTAATTTCATCAAGGTTCTAATTTCAACAGACCTTTTGTTCTTGCATATTCTCCTTCATTTCTTCTTTATGTTTGTCCTTTCCTTTCTATCATATTGAGATTTGTCATTCTATTCAAGGATATTTTTGTGTTTTTGTGTCTTCTACTGGGCTGAATGCTCCTATGTTTGAATCATTTGCTTTATTATATTATTTATTATTATTATTTATATATCACATGTAATAAAATATATATATATAAATACTAATACATACATAAAACAAAATTTAATTAAAATGGTAATTGTAATTTAATAATTTTATTGTCAATATTATATTATCCAATCTTGATGTAGATTTATCACATTTCCTTCTATACACCTAAACTACCCTACTGATTTGCTGAACTTTGTAGTGGCCCCAGGCTACCTGCATCTTCTCATTCTTCAACATGGATATGGACTGGATGTTGTATTTGTCCCAGCTCTTTGGAAATCTGGAAAGACCTGATCTTTCCCTGAATGTAAAAGGACACATTGGAATGCCTCTTATTTTGGAGGTCATAAAGTGAGGCCAAATAAGCTGAGGCATATGCAAAACTAGGCTAGTAAAAAAAAATTAACATATTTGTAAGAGGTCTTTGAAGAATGAATTCACAGATGACCTAACCTGGTGGTACTCTGCATCCCCTATCATGTGGACTGATTGGAACAACTCTCTTTTTTGCTCTCTTTTTCCTGTGCACTCTTTCTTGCTACACTCAGTGCATGAAGATTACAGTTCACTTACTGCACAGGTGTTAGGAACTTAGTCTGTAAGAGTGGAAAGGCTTTCTTCCTTACTTTCCCTCTTTTATTTTGGCTCTAAGAATAGAAATGGTGTTTTTACTTGCTTTCTTTGTCCCTCTTAGTGTTATGTGCCTACAGTGATCTTCTCTGGACTCGGACCTCAGGGTCAGGGCTCTGAGAAAATTGTAGAAGTTATACAGCCTGATGAATAAGCTGATTTTGGAAAGGTCTAGGAAGATTTATACGAACTGATGCTGAGTGAAACAAATAGAACTCGGATACATTGTATACAATAACAGCAAGAATGTGCAACAATCAACTATGAAAGATTTAATTCTCAGTGATTCAGTGATCCAAAGCAATCCCAATAACTTTGGACAGAAAATGCCATCTGCATCCAGAAAAAGAAGTGTGAAGATTGAATGTAAATCAACACATTCTATGGTCACTTCTTTTTTGTTTGTTTGTTTGTTTTTAAATTTCTCTTATGATTTTTCCCTTTTACTCTAAGTTTTCTCCTCCTATATGATTTATAAACAATGTACATTAAAAATAAATCAATTAAAAATAAATAATGTGATAAGAAAAAAAAGAAAGAAGTTATATAACCAAGCAGAGAAGTTTGAAGAAGCCAAGATGCCTGGAAGTAGGCTGGAAGTGGGTTTTGGATTCTGAACTAGGAGTTGGATTTGGAAGATTTCTTTAGGAACTGAGCTAAACAATAAAAATATTCCTCTTCTCTCTTTCCAGAGTCCAAGGTAGTACAAGAAGGAGGAAGATTAAGCTCCATACAGTGTTGGGCTGGAGGAGATAAGTTTATATATTTGTGATTATCTCTTTCAAAGTAAATATTATTTTGTAAAAGCTAATCCAAATATTAAGTAGCCAAATGGAGCTGAGATGTAAGGAATCTCCCTTCCACTTGGGAGAACATCATTAATGAGGACTGGAGCCAATGGCAGAGAATCTATATACTTCCCAATCTCTTAAGAGTATAGGAGGGCCCAAAAAGTTATCAAACTGTGCATACCCTTTGATCCAGCAGTGCTACTACTGGGCTTATATCCCAAAGAAATACTAAAGATGGGAAAGGGATTTGAATGTACCAAAATGTTTGTGGCAGCTCTTTTTGTAGTGGCTAGAAACTGGAAAATGAATGAATGCCCATCAATTGGAGAATGGTTGGGTAAATTGTGGTATATAAATGTTATGGAATATTATTGTTCTGTAAGAAATGACCAACAGGAGGAATACAGAGAGGTTTGGAGAGACTTACATGAACTGATGCTGAGTGAAATGAGCAGAACCAGGAGATCACTATACACTTCAACAACGATACTGTATGAAGATATATTCTGATGGAAGTGGATATCATCAACATAAAGAAGATCTAACTCACTTCCAATTGATGCAGTGATGGACAGAAACAGCTACACCCAGAGAAGGAACACTGGGAATTGAATACAAACTGTTTGCACTATTGTCTTTCTACCCAGGTTACTTATATCTTTGGAATCCAATTCTTACTGTGCAACAAGAAAATTGGTTTTACACACATATATTGTATCTAGCTTATATTGTAACACATTTAATATGTATGGGATTGCCTGTCATCTAGGGGAGGGAGTAGAGGGAGGGAAGGGAAAATTTGGAAAAATGAATACAAGGGATAATGTTGTAAAAAATTACTCATGCATAGGTACTGTCAAAAATTATAATTATAAAATAAAAAAATATTGATAAAGTGTAAAAAAAATAAAATCAGTTGAAGAAAAAAAAGAGTATAGGAGGACTTTGGGGGAGAAGGGAAGTATCACATCCCTGACATTTAAGGCAAGTAGGTTTCAGTGAACCAGCTTTAAATATTTTAAAGTTGCTTTCCCATTAACAAGCTTGTCCTATTTTCAAATTCAACCCTTTCCTCTCCCCAGTTATAAAATGGAATGGGAAAGGGAACATTCTTGCAATGGGTATGCATAGCTGAACAATAGAAATTCCCTCAATATTATAGCCAGAAATTGATTCTCTATCTTTATCTTGAGATCATCCTCTCTGTCAGAGGTGGGCAGCATGGTGCACTATCAGTTGCCTAGAATCATATTTGGTCACTAAGTTGATGAGAGCTCAGATATCTTTATAATGTCATCAAAATATAAATTTAATTCCTAGTTCTGCTTCCTTCAATCTGGATCAGTTTAAAAGTCTTTTCCATTGCTGTTTCTTATGGTATAATACTGTTCATTATATTAATACACCATGATTTGTTCAGTCATTTTTCTATCTCAAGAGCACCCCTTAATTTCTAGTGTTTTGTCACTACAAAAAGGTCTGTTAGCAGTATTTTTAAATGTATAACTCTTTTTTCTTCTTCCTTTGATTTTTTCGGGGTATAAGTCTATTAGTGGCATCACAGAGGCAATTCACTATATTAAAAGAAAAATCTTATGACACAATGATGGAACTATAGCCTTTTATGTATTTATAAATATTTTGTGTAGAAGTAAAATGAAATTGGACATGATCCTTTAATTTTTTTTATTTAAGGGAATTTGGGGTTAGAGACTTCTGGAAACCTCAAATTCTCAATTCATTTAAAGTAAAAAATTTCACTGAAAGCAACAACAATTAGATTTATGGTTTGATTTATGTTTTCCAAAGACCATTGCAGTAGAATTGTTCCTAACAGAAGCAGAAATGAAGATCTTTATGTAACTTCATCCTAAAGGATAGAACATTTTTACTATCCTAAAGGATGGAACATTTTACATCCTAAAGGATAGAAGCATTTTTAGCTTATCCATTGAAAAGAAAAAGCAAAAGGAAATTGATTTTTTTTTCCAGCTGGAAGAATCTTCAATAAGAGCTATAACTAACAACTTCAGTGGCCAATATTACCACCACCAGAGAAAACAGCAAGAATTATGTTTTAGTGTCTGGTATGGGGATAATTTTTAATAAGTGCTTGTTGGTTGTTTAAAATTACCTGATATAAAAATTACATAAGAAGACATTAAGGCAAGTTAATTGAGCAGTAAGGAGGATTAGATACTATAATGTGTTAGAGTACCAGTTTTCAAAGTGGGGTTTGCAAAACAATCCTTGGAAAGTATGAACAGTATGAGAATGGAGATCTGCACAGCTGTTCAGTGTACTAGCAGCTGCCACCTGCTTCTGTTGCTCTGCTTTCCCCATCTATGCCCAGTGGGAGATTGTGCTTGATGGTCAACCACAGGCTCTCCTCCCTTAGGCATACTTCATGAATACTTTTGTTTCTGAGCCCTCCTGAACCTTCTATTACAGCAGTGTGTATATCCCTTGGCCTGGACTCCAAAAGGGTCCAGGATGCAAAGGAAATCAATTCTACTTTTCTGGGTCCAATGACTTTCCAAGGCCTTACAGGGAGAATGAGTGGGATGAGGGCTTCCTGAACTTCTTATTCCATCTATGGGACACACTGGGGAACTTAGCTACAAGCAAGATCCGCAGATCTCTTCTTGGGTGTGGGAACCTTTCCATGATCTCATTCTCAATGCTATGTGTGCTTCCCATGGACTTATCTCTACCCTGAAAGAGTAAAAGGAAATATTTTCTAGATTCCCCATGAAGTCCAGATGGCTATGAGATAGGTACTGTATTTCCTCAGTATCCAGTACCATTCCAGTACCATTCCAGTACCTGTACTTCAGAGGAAGATGGATGGAAAGTGTGCTTCATAATCCAAGACAGACTGGGGACATATCATGCAGAATCCTGGTCCAGAAGAATCTTTTTAAGATCTTAAGATCTTCTTATCTTATCTTAACTGGTCTGGAAAAGGAGATATGTTTTCTGCACAGTGGCTCTTACTGCCTTGACAACTAACTTGTTAGTAAGTTCCCCACTTACTGACCCTTAGGAAGATAAGGGAAGCTTGCCTTAGCCATGTAGGGACTCCAACAGGGAGAGTCAGAGCAAAGCAAAGACAAAAGTAGCAGCAACAGCAGGTAGCAAATGAGAGAAGCAAAAAAACTCCTGTTAAGTGAGCCTGGGTCTTAAAAATACCAAGGACAGAAGTTTCTCATATCTGCAACTCTGATCCCTGAGCCTTCCTCAGCTCATTCCAGGGTTTCTGAAACTTTTTTCACTTACAACTCCATTTTGCCTGATAAATTTTTATGTGACCCATAGGCATACAAAATAAGTATACAAATCAAACATGTACTGATAATTAATCACAATTTTGTGACTACCACATTCAGTTATGAGATACCCATATGGGATTGTGAGCCACAGTTTAAAAAACTGGGCATCAGACAGATTAGAAGAAAAGGAAGAATGCCATTCACCACAAGGAAATGAGGATCTGTCTTTCAATTTGTACTGGTGATGCTCCTTTCTTCTCACCTGAAATGGTCATCTTCTGCATGCACCTTAGATATGGCTGCCAGAGACTGCCCTACTTCCCTATCATCATCGGGGAAGATAGAAATTTAAGAACAGAATTTCAAAAAGCCTTTGTATATTTAATGGATGATATTAAAAATGATTAAATAAGTACAGTCAAAAAGGCATTTTTTTCAATTTGAAGCTAAGAATATTTGTGGGGTATCTTTCAGCTATGATGATTATAATCAAGCATCAAGTATTTACATTTATCAGAGCAGGTGAGTGAAACAGTGGACAAAATGTCTCATCTAAAGTGAAGAAGACCTGAGTTCAAATTTGGCCTCAGAGAAATGCAAATAAAAACAACTCTGAGGTACAACCTCAGCCCTATTAGATTGGCTAAGATGACAAAAAAAGTTTATCATACATGTTGGAGGAGATGTGGGGAAACTGGGAGACTAATGCATTGTTGGTGGAGTTGTGAACTGATCCAGCCAGCCATTCTGGAGAACAATTTGGAACTATTCCCAAAGATTTGTCAAACTGTGCATACCTTTTGATCCAGCAGTGTCAGTGCTGTATCTGTATCCCAAAGAGATCATAAAAGAGGGAAAAAGATCCACATTTGCAAAAATGTTTGTAGCAACTCTTTTTGTGGTGGCAAGGAACTGGAAAATTAAAGGATGTCCATCAATTTGAAAATGGCTAAATAAGTTATGATATATAAATATAATGAAGTATGATTGTTCTATAAGAAATGATGAATAGGCCAATTTCATAAAATCCTGGAAAAATTTACGAGACTGAAGCTGAGTGAAATAACAGAATCAGGAGAACACTGTACACAGTAATAAGATTATATGATAATCAATTATGATTTAGCTCTTCTAAGCAACATTTTGATCCAAAACAATTCTAATAGATGAGATGGAAAAATGCTTTCTGCATCTAGAGGGAGAACTGTGGAGACAATGCAGAATACTATTTTCATTTTTATTTGTTTGTTTACTTTTTCTTTTTTATAGTTTTTCTCTTTTATTATAATTTTTCTTTCACAATATGACTAATATGGAAATGTTTTAAATGATTATATATGTATAACCTATATCAAATTGCTTGTTGCCTTGGGAAAAATGGGAGTAAAAGATGGAGGGAAAATATTTGGAATTCAAAATTTTACAAAAATAAATGATGAAAACTACTTTACATGTAATTGGAAAAATAAAATATTGGGAAGTAAAAAAAAAGTTGGTCTCAGACACTTATTAGCAGTGTGACTCTGGACAAGTTACTTAATTCTCTATTTTAGTTTACTCAACTGTAAAATGAGATGGAAAAAGAAATGGCAAATTACTCCAGTATCTTTTCCAAAAAGACCCTAGATGGGATCACAAAGAATCAGACACAGATGAACAACAATTCAAGTTTTTTGAATCTATAAGTAGATCTTTAAAATGTATATCATAAGATGTCAAATTGAGGGTTTTTTTTTTAAAGAAACATATTCAATCATATTATATTATAAAGTGTTAAGTCAAGGTTGTTTTTTTTTTTAAGAAAAATTCACTCACATTGATTTCACTAAAGTATTATTTTAATAACACTTTAGCAAGGGCAGAAAGTAAGTAATTTAATAATTATTAATTAATAAAGTAAACCTTATTTTAAAAATAATTCATCTAGGGACAGTTAGATGATGCAGTAGGTAGCTCACTCACTGGATATGGAATCAGGAAGAACTAAATTCAAATGCAACATCATTAGCTACGTGATGCTGGTCATGCCATTTAATCTGCCTCAATCCTCTCAACTGAGAAGAGGATCATAATAGCATCTACCTCCCAAGGTTGTTTTGAAATGGTATTTGTAAGGCACTCAGCACCTAGTAAGAGCTCTATAATGTTAGCAGTTATCTTTTTCTCATCTATTTTAAATCCCATTTTGTTTATGATCTATATAACATATTAATATAGTAGTACATTCATGACTTAATAAAACTAATTTTTATTAATTCCAAAGCTTTTCTGAACCTCCTTCTGTTTTATTTCCATTATGTATCTGAGCTCCCACCCTCCTATTTCCATTCTACTTCTCTGATGATAGTATGTTGAACATTTTTTTTTTTACTCTAAATTTTCCTGCCTGGACCAAAGTTCCAATAACAACTGATTACCCCAAAGTCCCAGACAAGTTATAGTCTGACCTTGAATTGTATAATTTTATAACTAAGAGACCTTAGAGATGAACTAGTCAAAACTCTATTTTACAAATGAAGAAAGGAGGGCCAAAGACATTCTGGAAAAGTGTGTGGTGGGGCATAGCCTACATGCTACAAAAAAAAAAAAAAAAAAAAAAGCTAAACATAAATATATCCTTGCTTAACTGTAGCCTGTTTGGGGGAAGGGAACAAAAGAGTAAAATAATTATTAATTAATAAGAATAAATTATTTGAAGGGCAGTGGGGAGAAGAGGGGGAGAGAAGAACAGTAGAGAACAGAAGAAAACCTACCAGAAAGCAATTTCTGAATACAATGTGTTCTATTATTACATATGGTTTCTTGAAATGGAAATTTATTTTATGCTTTGAATCCTCTCATGTTCTGCTATGCACATGATAATTTGTTTCCCCCTCCCACCCTAGTTTCTATTTTAGTTTTAAATTTTTTTTAAAGCAAACTACTCGGGGCAACTAGATGGCACAGTGGATAGAGCACTAGTCCTGAAGTCAGGAGGACCTGAGTTCAAATGTGACTTCAGACTCTCAAACATTTCCTAACTGTGTGACCCTGGGCAAGATACTTAACCCCAATTGCCTCAGCAAAATAAATAAATGACAAATAAATAAAAATAAAACAAACTATTTGAGGTTTTTCTTGGTATCTTAAAATCTTACAGGAAAGTAAAAATAATTCTAAAAATGATTTAATATCATTGTTATTGAATATCTGGACTTTTTCTTTACCTTTCCTCAGAAGCCTTCACTCTGGAAGATCGTTCAGTACTTCTAGCCCCTTCCTCTGACTGGTCATAGAAGCTTCATTATATAAGGAAAGTACTCAGGCCAGCCATGTTAATCTTTTCAGGCTCTCCTCCTGACATTCTCTTCCCCAATCCCTGCTTTTCATTTCCTTTTTATGCTTTTTATTTCCTTTCTTCATTAGAATGGAAGCTTTTAGAGTCAGAGCCAGTCCTTAGCACAATGCCTGATACACATTAACACTTAATAAATGCTTGTTGATTTGATTTGATTCAATTAGTTTGGAAGATTGTTTCATTACTTGAGACTTGAACTGTGTTTGTAATGCCAGAAAAACTGAGGCAAGATAGAGATTAGAGAATTTTAATTTTTTATCATTGGAGAGCTTAATTGATTGATTGGACAGGACTCTCATCTCAAAGCATCCAAGTGGTGAATGTGAGAATCCCAGGTCTTTTTATAGGACTTTAGTAAAAAGAGAAACAAAGGCAGAAATAAAGAGTGGGAAGTTTCAGGGATGGACCATAAAATTGGTTCTAGCAGGATGGGAGGAAAAAAACCATAAATTCTTAATAATTTGGAGGTCTGAGTCAGGATGTCTGAACAAATAGAGGTAACTATGTCAATTATGTACCTGAGATAGTCTTATCTTTTAGAATGTGCCCTAAAGGACAGGAAAAAAAAAGGGATTGCAAACTAACTCAAGGCAATGGAAATATAATTCAGGGAAATTAATGCAGGGAAACTGAGATAGAACAATTCAAGGAGACTGTGGCATAGCATGTTCTCAAAGGGAATGAAGCAAGTTGGAGGAAAATTCATTCCCCTGGTTTAACCTACATATTGGAAATAGGCAAATATTATTTTATAAAAGAATTTACCTCCTTTTTTCTTGGCAAGATACTTCATTTTTTCAACTGACTGTTTTTTTCTCTATATATACATATATAGGAGTTGAGCTCAATATTTGTAAAAAATAATTGAAGAGAATGCCTACAGAGCTGTAAAGATTCAATAGTCCAAATAGGTATTGTGTTGATTCTATAGGAAACCTGACTTTCTTTTGGCCTTTAAATGCTAAATTGCATTTACTTCCTGCTGCTGCTTGTCTCAGGTCTTCCCAGTAATGAGATTTTAAAACTGTGAACAAGTTTAGACATGTAAAATTACACTTAGAAATGGAGTAGTTGCTATATTATAGATACTTAAATTGTTAATACAGCATGAAAGGTTTATCTGGAGGAGGGAGGATTTTTATTAAATAGGTATTAGTGAATACTAGTGAATATAAAAATTCCCAGTTAATGAGACAGAATAGTAAATCCCGACTAATCTTTCTAAATGGACAATACAGAGCACAGTTCTAAGTATGGAGTAAGTATCCCCACTTACTTAGGAAGGAAATTAGGAAAGAATAGCTTTCTTTGCAATAATCCTATAAAGTAGACATTGAAAATACTATTCTTTTACAGATGAATAAACTGAGATTCAGAGAAGTTAAAGGACTCAGCCAAGTTCATACCAGTAATAAATGTCAAAGGCAAAATTCAAGTCCCTTTCTATTATATTACCACCAAGGAAATGATTATATGCAAAATTTCATTTGCCCAAATATAGGAAGAAAAGAGAATTGGCTTGTCTATAGTCCATGTTAGAATAAGAACAAGAACAAGAACAAGCCCCTTCCCCGAGGTTATAGTTGATTAAAATTAAATGTAAATCTAAAATGTGATAAAACTTTTAAGTAAGACAAAGAATTTTGGCTTGTTTTAATAGAAATACAATATCAAGATCAAGGAAAGGAATTGTCCCATTGTACAGATCCAGTCAGATAATATCTGCTGCATTGTCTTTGCTTGTGAATGATGCATATTTAGATAGACTCTGCCCAAATGGATAGCATCAGGGCCTTTGAGGCAAATATAAAGTACATTGTACCAGAAACGCTAGAAGGAACTGACTAGGAAAACCTAATGAAGAGAAGACAAATGGGAGACGATTGCAATGAATTCAAATATTTGATTGTGTTTTCAAAGGGTAGCAGACCTGTTTTGAGTTCTTCCCAAGCATAGAGTTAAGAACAATGGCAGAAGATATAATGAAGCTTTATGTGAGGAGAAAATTTGCAACACTTAGAACCATCAACTGACAGAAAGGGTGCTTTATTAAGTATGACCTCCTTGTTATTGGGAGTATTTATAATTGTATTGCTTTACATCATTTCATTTGATACTCACAATATCTCTGTGAGGTAATACTACAGGTATTAGTTATTGTCATTTTATAGACAAGAAGTCTTAGGAAACTTGTCAATACCCATACGGGTAACCTGGGCAAGCCTGGGCAAGGATAGTTTAGAAAGCTTGGAGCTACCTTTGAGGGAGCATATCCAGATTGTTTAAAATGAAAGTTTCTTCTACCACGAGAGTAGGGATAGCTCGCTTTGGCTGTTCACTTCTTTAACACTGATAAACTCGGCTGTTCTTTTTTTTCAGCTTCTTTTTTCTATTCTCTCTTTCTGTCACTCTCTTTTCAGCAATTTTTATCTGTTGTGCCCAACGAGGATTCCATGAACTAAACTGAGAAAGAAGAAAGATTTCCTTTCCTCTGCTCTCATTACCACTAACTGAGCAAAGGACCTAAGAATATTTCTATTGTATGTTTGTCCTTCTCAGTTTCAGTTGCAGAGGTGATTCCCCCGGAATCCAGGTGTTTGAGCCTTGGATCACAGACTGAAGGTATGGTGGTGCAGCAAGCCAGTCCAGCATAGAAAATCTGAAAAGCCAGGATGCCAGAAACTCAAGACTGAGGCAGGTTTTGGACTTGGAACCAGAATTGTGCACTGTGGGAACCAAGCTGATTTATGAATATAATCCTCTTCTTCTCCCCAGAGACCAGGGTGGTACAAGGTTTGGGAAGAAGGATTATGCCTGCCACATGTTGGGAGAATAAATTTGTATATTTGTGATTATGCCTTCTGGAATAAATATTCCTTTGTAAAGGGTCTTGTGTTATATAGGCAACCTGAACTGGCTTCAAAGGTCCCCTGAGGGCATACCTCTTTGTTACACAAACTGAGTATGCCCAAATTAACAGGGTTATACAGAATTTAATAAGTGTCAGAATTAGGATTTGAAACCAAATTCCTTCTGATACCAAGCCCCCTATTCTTTCTACTACTACTAAACCATACTGCTTCACAGCAGAAGCTAGTTTACCACCTATCATTGATATTATGGCAGAAACTTATGAATTGAAAAAGCAACCAGATTAAATGATTTCTAATTTTTCTTCCAGGGGCAGCTAAGTGATATAGTGGATGGAATGTGGAGCCTGGAATCAGGAAGACTGCTCTTTATGAGTTCAAATATGACCTCCAAATATTATTAACTGTGTGACCTTATGCAAGTCATTTAGCCCTATTTGCCTCAGTTTCCTCATGTGTATAATGAGCTAGAGAAGGAAATGGAAAACTACTCCAGTATCTTTGCCAAGAAAATCCCAACTGAGGTCATGAAGAGTTGGATATGACTTAAAAATTTTCCTTCCAACTGTAGGATTCTGGGATACTATGTGCACAGGCCTAATGGGGAATGGGACACTTTCTTTTATATTAGAGGCCAAACCCATGAGTAAGTCTGTCATTTTACAAGTTTGAACAGAGAGGTATGTTTGTAGGAAGATTAAGTCATTTTCAGGGGGAGAAAGTACACTTTTCTAGATGGAAATATTTGGCATCTTACCCAGAATATGCCACTAAGGTAATAAAATTGCCTCATTATTTTGTGGGTCATCTCTACTGGCACACATTAGAATCAAGACCAAAAGATGTCAGTGTTATGCCATAGTTCTCTTTTATTGTCCTGACTCAGTTTCCCTAATTATCCTGACCCAGTCCTGCCTCAGTTTCCCTAAGTGTTCGGCCTCAGTTTATAATTGTTTTGATCAATTACCCCTCCCTCCTAATCATGATGACCCAGACAAGGAGAAAGACTTTCTATCTTAGGAATCATCAGAATGTTGGGTGCCTCTCCCCATTCTGTAATCTCAATGATCAGATATCCTTCATGCCTCCCCTCATCCTGTCAGAAGTTCTCTGTTAGTCCCATTCCTGCTCTTAGCACCCTGACTCTGCCCCTGCCTCAGTCTACCCCCTGAGTTTGAGCTATGTGTATATAAGTCTTTGAGAACTCACATTGTTCGCTGGATTCTTGGAGACAACAGTCTCATTCAGCCCTAGAACCAAACCATGATACATTTGATCCCGGTAAATCTCTCCCTTTAAAATAAATTATTAAATACTCCCTAATCTCTATCTTGCCTCAGTTTCTCCAACATTACAGTCAGGAGTCTGAGTACCCAATAGATTCAGTGGTATAACAAATGCAGCTGTATATGGAAATTAGGGTAGTTTACCCTCAGTCCAGAATACCTATTAACAATGGGATGCACCCAGAAAGTGACATGTATAAGTCCATTTCAATGGAACACAGACTCTAAAAATTAATATAATAATTTTTTATTTGCAAGATGGAGGACTTTATGATCAATAATTAGTCAATAATTGATCAATAATTAGTCAATAACATCATCTCAGAATACCAAAATCTACATATCCCCCCCAATGATAATTTGGAAGAGGAATGAAAAGATGTTTATGAACTACTAGATGTTGAATAGGAGAGGTAAACAATTATTATGCTATGTGTTCAAAATGCCTTTGCAGAAAAGGGATTAATTAACACATTTCCAAGAGAGAAGAAAGAAAGTTTATGTATATTCAGTGGGATTCTAATGAATTTGATCATATTTCTGATATACCCTGCTACTTTTGTTGTTTTTTCAAACTACTTGAAGGCATTGCTATGTCTGTATAATCCCATCATATTTGGGCATTAGAAAATCATGAAGAAATGCTTTATCTTTTAGGATCTGTTTGTCTGAGTCTTTAGTGATGTCCAGGAATGGGCTGAAGTCCATATATGATTAAAAAAATTGGGGCACTAATGTAGTATAATGTAGTTGAGAGGCTAGGACTTCCCCTAGGAAGAATGTCATTGGCGTGAGTAAAGACTATTGCAATTGCTTATGCATGATTGATATGGTAGAAGCAACATCTACTACTAATAAAACTGGAAGGTCTTTGTCACATATCCAATCATTTTTTAAAAATTATACCTGCATTGTGGAACTGCCTATTTTATTCCATAAAATAAATCTGATTTTAAAAAGAATACATATCCATGAAGGGCTAACATTATCTGGTTCATGGACAAGACGGTGTGGTTACTATTATGTTCCTATCACTATACTCTCAAACCACTGCCCACATAGAAATGAGGAAGTAAGCTACAGATTTCCTCTGTTATAGTCATCTTGTCCACAACTACCACAGAGTAGGTGAAAAGGGAATTAGATTCTGAATCAGAACTGACCAATAGAAGATCTTCTTTTTTACAATAAGTGTCTTTTCAATAAGTGTCTGATTAAAAAGAAGAGACTAGGAGACTCTCTGAGACATTTTTCAGTTGTATATCTATGTAGCTGAAGAAACTGAAGCTATTTAGCCAAAAGTAGCTCTATTCCAGTATTTGAAGGGCTGTCAAATGAAAAAGGAGGGGATTAGACTTGTTTTGCTTGGTTTCTGAGGGAAGAACTAGGGTCAGTGGGTGGAAGTTACAAGAAGACACATTTTGGCTAAACATAGACATCTCTTCATTGGAGGTTCGTTTCCTCATTGGAGGGATCCAAGCAGAGACTGGGAGATCATTTGTCAGGAAGTTTGGAAAAGGAATTCCTGTTTATGTATAAATTAGACTTGGAGGGCCGTTTTAACTTTGAGAGTTTGTCATCCCGTGATTCTGTCTTGAACTTTCATCCTATAGGCCTCTGGGGACTATGAATTTTCCTTTTGCTCTTTCCAAATATAAACCAAAATTGCAAATATCTACTTTAATGTAACTTAAGCTTGCTAGGAAAAATATAAATCAGGAAAAGTTTGATTCAGTAACATACAAAAAAATAAAAGAAGTAGATGGACCATAATTAATGAAGACTCCAAATGGAAAATGAAGATAGGCCATGAATATATTAAATTTCATCCTTCTTCCTAAAAGTCCTTTATTAAAGGAATTCTGAATCATTGAACCAATGAAATTGATTTCTTTCCTGTTGAAATATAACCACAAGAAACAGTCTCTTGTTTGGAGAATTAGTGAGTCAGAAACTTCTAAATTCAGGACTTCTAGATTTAGCTGTGATCAAAAAACTAGGAATGTCCTTGAGTTTGAGATTTGATGGTTTTATATCTTTTTATTTTTTAATGGCTGAACTGAACCTGTCATTTTGGAGTTCCAAGCAACAAATGATGTGAAACCACAATTTCTGGTAAATTAGGAAAAATTTCTGGCAAAATTAAAATGAGAAAATCTAAGGAAATTCTAGTAAAATACAGTTTATCATGCAATTTATCCACATTGGAACTTTTGACATATTTTGCCAGAGTTTGTTGTTAAAATGAAACTCACAATCAGGCAAACTGTTCCCAGAATTGAATTTCATTCTGCTTTGTGGAGTTGTACATCACATTCCCTTCCACTATGTAACCAGAATGAACTTCCCTGAACTCTAAAGGTCAGTTTTCAGACTACCCCATGCATATTACATTCCTTTTATTTTATTGTTGATTCAAAAGCTGAAATGCCATGTTTAGTTTAATGTAACATCACATCTTAATGATTTGCATAAGACAAAGAAAAAAATGCCTATAAAAGAAATAACTGAAAATAGAGATACTTGAATAGTTCCTTGTGTATCAAAAACTTCCCCTTGTGATTCATGTCCTCCAAACCCAACAGGTTTTAGTACATTCTAGCTCTAGTTTTTTTGTCCTGTGAAATTCATCAGGGAGTAGGTTGGGTAGACTGGGGGAGGAGGGAATAAGAGCAGGGAGGAGATAACTAATTCTCAATTGTATGTGGAAAACATTTCATCCTCAGATGGTTGCATTGCAGGCTTCGGGGTGAATTCCTTCCCCCTGGCATCAGTTGCTGTGTGCACAGGAAATATAAACTAATGCTGTTGTTGTTTAGTCATCCAGTCGTGTCCAACTTTGCATGACCCTGTTTGGGGTTTTCTTGGCAGAGATACTAAAATCGTTTGCCATACAGATGTGGAACTGAGGCAAACAGAGTTAAATGACTTACCTAGTAACATACGGCTGGTTAGTGTCTGAGGTAAGATTTGAACTCAGGTCTTTCTGATTCCAGTCCCATCCTGGGACTGATATCTAGTGTACCACCTAGTTGGCCCTGACTAATTTTACCTTTAGGCTAAGACAGATATACTTATCTCCCTGTCTTAGCACATAATGTACTCCAAAACTTAATACACATTATACTACTCATACTTTGAAGAATATTGGTTTTGGAGCAAAAAGCCTTACATTTAAATCTCAGCTCTGATGCTTGCTGCCTTTGCTTTTTTTTTTTCTTCTGTAAGGTGGGAGGCTGTCCTAGATGGACTCTGAAGTTCCTTCCAGTTACAGATCCTTATGAAGCTATGATCTGCCATTTTGCATTATGTATATCACTGTTCCTTTTAATTTTGGGGGTCCTTGGGTCCTTGGGGAGGATAGGGAAGTATTGTAATGTTTATCTGGAGACTCCCTCCCTCCCCATTTTGGTACTTCCTTCTCCCTTTCACTATTCTTTTCCCTATAAGGAATTAAGGGTCCTCCTTCCTTCCTTTGCACATAGTAGACCTGAAGTGTATTGCATTTCTCTGACTGCCCAGGACCCAAAATTACCACTCCTTCTCTTTAATACATCTCTTCTCTTTAATCAAAACTTTTCCAATCTGTGTTCTATTCCCTTGTGTCTGCCTAGATGACAGACTAGTTAATTTAGAAAGCTAATCAGATTTATGACTTTAATGATTAATAACCTTTTGGTCACTCTAACAATCTGCATTTTGCCTTTGGCCTCTGTAGTGGTTCTGGTGATAGTACCCTTTTTTATAGGGGACAAAGAACAGAGGAAAGATTGTGTCTGAATATCATGTGCTATATGTCCCAAGGTAGGTCTTTATATCTGTTTGTTTTTTAATTGTGAAACTTGCAGTATAGAAAGATATTCCCAAAGGAAGAAACTAGAACAGTGACTCAGCAGCCTGAAACTCACTGTCAGGGAGAAAATAAAAGAACCAAGTCAGGATAGTTTTTTGAACTAACAGCCCTGAAAACCAATTAGGCAAAGTGAGGCACTGTAAGAGGAACCACCAGAGGGTGCAAGTTTTGACAAGGAAGAGAATCTCTACCATTGTAATGAAGAAACCTGGAAGAGTCAGGTGCATTGAAGAGAGAGATGGTGTATTAAACAGCCTCCTGAGGGAAGAGAGCCCAGGTGCCAACTTAAGGCCATAGGGAAGAAAAGCCAACTTTAAAATCAAGACAGAGACAGCTGTTGCCAGCAGCTAGAGGAACTACTTCAAATCAACAGGGACACAGAATTCTGATCAAAGGCAAAAGAAATGGAGCTTTCAGAAGGCCAGAGCCCAAGAACTGCAAGAAAAGGGGTGAGATAGGAAGGGTGAGATGGTGCAGAGAGCCTGGAGTCTAAAGAGGGATTCTTAGAAGGGCCAAGTGGGGCAGGTCTTTCTCATTCAAGGAAGTAGGAACAATATCTTGGTTTTTTATGACCAGTAAACAGAAGGTCACACTTGGCAGGTATCTCTTAAAGCTAGAGAGTTCTGGACAGGGAACTGAGGGCTAAATTAGCAGAATCTAGAAGGGACAAACACCTATAGCTTTGCCATAATTAATCCATTGACCAAAAATTGAGAGTTGAAATAAAACCTAGACCAGAGAATGGAATATGGCTATCTTGGAGAGCAAACATCAAAAGAAGAATTTAAATTAGAGGAAAGAAAGAATTAGGAATAGGCACCAGGATAGAGTTAGGATTAATTAAAATTTTATTTATTACTATTAGTAATTATTACCATTATTATAACTGCTTGCTTATTTTTATTAATAATTATCATATTTTTAATTTTTATTATTTATTGTCAACAATAATAATTATTTTAATTGCTTTGTTATAAATCCATTAAAAAACAAACTAAAGAAAGTGACTAGAATCTTTCAGGAAACAGGAAAAGATGCCTATACCATCTCTTTCAGGTAAGTTGAATTATTCAAACCTAGAAATCAGATTCAAGAATTTAGAACGGGATCTTAGGTCAAGGATGTTTCATTTTTTTTTATTTCAATGGTCTTTTTTACAATCAAATAAAGGCCATGGACTTCTTTCAGAATATTGCTTTCAAATACATAACTTAAAATATATAGAATTGCAGAATTGCAGAGGAAACCAATATGATTGAAATAGTTATCAAGTTCACAGATTTCAAGGTAAAAATCTCTGACCTAAATGAAAACAAAACCCCCTAAGATTTGAGGAATTAGGTACCAGGGCCTGGTACATTGTTCTTTACATAGTAGGTGTTGCATAAATCTATTAAATTGAACTGAATAGAATGAAATTGAGTGGAAATCAAATCAAGAAAATGATCATATCAAGTGAAAATCAGAAGAATGTCCTATAAAATTTATGAATATACGGATAGGTAAGTGGTAAACTTTATAGTACACTGTAGTATTTTTGTATTTCAGGACAATTAGAGAAGCATTTGGGGCAAGGATGCCTTTTAGGAGGCATTTTCAAAAGCTTCTCATTATCAGGCAGTCTATAAAGATGGCAAACAAGAATCAACTAGTTTAGAATGTGACCTCATTCCTTAGCTGCAAAAGAATAAGGTAATAGAAAAATGGTTCAGTGGAGAGAGCGTCAGGCCTAAAGTCTGGCCACAGATGCAACTGAACAAAAAGAGAATGGAAAAATCAATTTTCATTATAACCTGATTTCAGTGATAAAACTTATCCAATATGGCTCTCTTCAACAATGAGATGATTCAAACCAGTTCCAATTGTTCAGTAATGAAGAGAATCATCTACACCCAGAGAGAGGACTATGGGAACTGAGTGTGGACCACAACATAGCATTTTCACTTTTTCTGTTATTGTTTGCTTGCATTTTTGTTTTACTTCTCAGGTTTTTTTTCTTTCTTTCTAGATCCGATTTTTCTTGTGCAGCAAGATAAATATGTATGCATATATTAGATTTAATATATAGATATATTTAACATATTTAACATATATTGGACTACCTGACATTTAGGGGAAGGGATGGGGGGAAGAAAGGGAAAATTTGGAACAGAAAGTTTTGCAAGAGTCATTGTTGAAAAATTACCCATGAATATGTTTTGTAAATAAAAGCTATAATAATAATAAAAAAATTGTCCCAGAAGAAGTGACTGAAAGCAAACAAAAATCATCTTTAAAACTAATTATACTTTATTTTGAAAAAGATATGCAAAGAAAATTGATTTATGACATATTTGGGAGTGTTTTCTCATAAGTTTTTCGGGCTAATATAAATCATACATTTCCACAATAATCAAAGATTAAGTAAACATTAAGTGAGTTTCCTTTATTTGAAATGATGAATGAACAATGAAACATAAACAAATATTGGAATCAGTGCAGAGGATTCACAAGCAGGAAAGTAGAATAGAAGGTCAACTCAACAAGCGTAATTCAAACGAACAAGCATATACAGGGCATTTCAAAAGGCTTAATGCAATTATAGGCTTTACTAAGACTTGGCACCCTGTATTAAGTTCTTGCTATGTCTAAAGATTTTTTTTTTTTCTGCTGAGGCAACTGGGGTTAAGTGACTTGCCCAGGGTCACACAGCCAGGAAGTGTTAAGTGACTGAAGTCACATTTGAACTCAGGTCCTCCTGACTTCAGGGCTGGTGCTCTATTTACTACACCATCTAGCTGCCCCTATGTCTAAGGAATTTTGTTAGCCACAAGGAATACCATTGTAGTAGTGACTACAATCTCTTCCTTTCATGATATGTTGAGGGAGCTCATGTCCCAAATTTCTCTTCTATCTAGTAATTTTCAGGAAAAAAATTTAAATCTCTTAAATAATAAAATTCTTTCTAGAGTTTTTAGATTCAAATACTTCAATACAGTTATTCCTTCTACACAGTGAGGATTAAGGCTTTGACACCATCATGAAAATCTGCATAAAATTATTTGGCCTTCTCTTTGTAAGAGAGAAGAAGTTTGAATTATTATGGTATTAAAAATAAAATATATTAATTATACAATATTATACAATTACACAATATTATACTTTTTATGTATTTCTCAGTTTTCAAACTTCCTTTCTGAGTCATCTCTTGATCTTCATGTATTATCTAAGGCTTATGAAAAACTCCTCCAAAATTCCCATTTAATTCCTTATACTGATATACCATTTGTATATTCTGATATATCAAAATCTTGATGAGGAAAAGTCACAATGTAGAAGGGAATAATTCTTAAAAAATGAATCCATAGGGGCAGCTAGGTGGTGCAGTGAATAGAGCACCAGCCTTGAATTCAGGAGGACCTGAGTTCAAATCTGATCTCAGACACTTAACACTTCCTAGCTGTGTGACCCTGGGCAAGTCACTTAACCCCAGCCTCCCCCCCCCAAAAAAAAAAAAAGAATCCATTATCTCATCAGTGTGGGTGCCAATTCTTCAAAAGACTAGGCCACAACTCATTGATGGCTTCCCACCCAGTATGACTTTTTTTAAATGCATATTTTCCCATAAACTTTCGCAGGAAATTTATCCAACATGGTGGAGACGGCTTAAAAGATCTTTTAATATCAAATGTATGCTGGTGACACATTCAGGGTATTTATTAATTATTCTTTACTCTTGCTGTGTGACTAACTATCCTTATTTTCTGGCCTAAAATTCTGGTATGAAATCTTTTCTGCCATTTCTTTTGTACAATTGTTTGTTGATATAGTGGGGCTGTAAGATTAGCCCCTTTTTGTAGCAGTAGAGAACCATAAATGTGTGTGTTTTAGAAGATAAGAATAATATTTTTCAGGTATTGGGCACAAACACCCCAAATTTCTATCCCTCAGGCTGATACATGTAACTTGTTATCTTATTTATTCATTCACATCAAGTTCAAAAGCAATTAAAAGTTATTTTAGTCTTGATTACATTGAGCACAGCTTCCTTGCCTCAGAGACTGCCATCTTAAGGAAATAAATGACAAGATTATGGTGTTAGTGTCTGTGGAGGAGTTAGAGCAGGTAGTTAGATGTAACTCTGACTGTGGCCTTTCTCACAGCTGATATCTGGCCATGCTGGCATTTTATCAAACCGAAGGAAGAACAATTCCTATCACCTTGTGGGTTGGCTTTTTCTTTTTTTGACATTTTGTTTTCTAAATTACATGTGAAACAATTTTTAACATTCAGTAAAAAATATTATGACTTCCAAATTTTAACCCCTCCTCCTTCCCCTCCCCTCTTCCTGAGGTCCATAAATAACTATAAGTTATTTATGTGAAATCATGTAAAATATTTCCATAGTAGGCAAAAGACTCAAAGGAAGGAAGGAAGAGAAGGAAGAAAGAAGAAAGGAAGGGAGAGAGAGAAAGCGAGACAGAAACACAGAGAAAAAGAAGTGGTATATTTCAGTATGTATTCATATAACATCAGTTCTTTTTTAGGAGGCAGATACATTTTTCCTCATGAGTCCTTGGGATTGTCTTGGATCACTGTATTGATGAGTGTAATGTTCTCTTCTCTAAAATATAGTCATTCTTTGGGAGCAGGTTTCTTGGGGGATTTCTGGGAGCAGCTTTAGCTTCAGTTCAGTTCAATAATCCCAAATGCAGCCAGGAATTAAAGTCCAGATCCTTTATTTTCTCCTTCAAAGTCTTGTCTCTTTTCCTGGGCCCACTTAGCTTTCTTAGAGGCCTATCTCTCTCCTTGGTTCCAAGAGCTCTCTCCAAATGTCTCCAGCCAGCACAAACGTGGAAGTGGGAATGACTGACTCTGCCTCCAAGAGTGGGATTGTGGGCTTCTGTGGGCATGGTCCTGAGAGCTTCTTGCTTATATTTCTGACTCACTGACTTGTGAATCTTCTCAAAGTCTAAGAGTAGGCTTGTTCTTTAGTGGGCTTGTGAATTCTTTGTGAATGTGTGAACTAATGTGTGAACTCCTTTAAAGGTGTGAACTTTATTTCGAGTTCTGGCCCATAACAGGTGAGAATAGTTAAGTCATTTACAAATGCTGTTACTGTATACAGGTCCCTTTACTCTGTTATCGGTTAGTGTGAATCTTTCCAGGTTTTCCTGAAATCATCCTGTTTATCTTTTCTTATAGCACAATAATATTCCATTACAATCATATACCACAGTTTGTTTGGCCATTCCCCAATTTATGGGTATCCCCTCAATTTTCATTTCTTAAACACCATAAAAAATGAAATGGTCTTTTCCCTATTTAAAAACAAAAACAAAAACATCTCTTTGGGATACAAACTTAGCAGTGGGGTTCCTGATCAGAGGGTATGTACACTTTTATAGCCTTTGGGGCATATAAATTCCAAATTATTCTCCAGAATGGTTGGATCAGTTCACAACTCCACCAATAATGCATTTCTGTCCCAATTTTCTGTGGACTGGCTTTTTATCTTGGGTCATCAAAAAACTGTTATGTCAATGGCCCAAACCTTAGATCCTTATATTAACTAAGTCTTGAGGATAATTTTAGTACCATTTTTGGAAAAAAAAAACCTATATTCCATGTCAGATATTGCTTTTACCACAAGGGCATATGTTCTGATATTTCCTCATTAATTACAAAAAGCGAAAAAATGTTTCCTTAATTTGTTCTGGGCCACCAACTAGGTATATAAATACTAGAGAAACCTCTTTTTCTAAAACTTTTCTCTCACTTTCAAACCTCAGTCTCATAGGCTTGGACAAACATCAATATTATTGGTTATATAATTTCTTAACAGTAAAATATAATGTAAAGATATTTAAAATATGTTAACAAGTTATCAGCTAAAATTTCATAGTTGACTATAATTACAATTGCTGATTCCTCTACAAATACTAAAACCACAATCCATTTCTCTTTTTATTTTAATAGTATTTTATTTTTTTAAATGCTTACAAAGATAGTTTTCAATATTCACCTTAACAAAACCTTGTATTCCAAATTTTCCTCTCTCTCTTCCTCCTCCCTTCCCAAGACAGCAAGCAATCCAATATAGGTTAGACATATATAATTTTTCTAAACATATTTATGTATTGTCATACTAAGCAAAAAAAAAGGCAGATCAAAAGGGAAAAAAATAAGCAAACAACAACAAAAAAGATGAAAACACTATGCATTGAATCATCTCATTGTTGAAAAGCACCAAGTCAATCAAAATAGATCATTACATGATCTTATTGTTACTGTGTATAGCGTTCTCTTAGTTTTGCTAATTTCCCTTAAAATCAGGTACTGTAAATTTTCCCAAACTTTTCTGAAATCAACTTGCATATCATTTCCTTCCTTCCTTCCTTCCTTCCTTCCTTCCTTCCTTCCTTCCTTCCTTCCTTCCTTCCTTCTTTCCTTTCTTTCTTTCTCTTCCTTCCTTTCTCTTCCTTCCTTCCTTCCTTCTTTCTTTCTTTCTTTCTTTCTTTCTTTCTCTTCCTTTCTTTCTTTCTTTCTTTCTTTCTTTCTTTCTTTCTTTCTTTCTTTCTTTCTTTCTTTCTTTCTTTCTTTCTTTCTTTCTTTCTTTCTTTCTTTCTTTCTTTCTTTCTTTCTTTCTTTCTTTCTTTCTTTCTTTCTTTCTTTCTTTCTTTCTTTCTTTCTTTCTTTCTTCTTCTTCTTCTTCTTCCTTCCTTCCTTCCTTCCTTCCTTCCTTCCTTCCTTCCTTCCTTCCTTCCTTCCTTCCTTCCTTCCTTCCTTCCTTCCTTCCTTCCTTCCTTTCTTTCTTTCTTTCTTTCTGCGGCAATTGAGGTTAAGTGACTTGCTCAGGGTCACACACACAGCTTTCATTTCTCTAATCAATAGTGAATCAGAGCATTTTTTCATATGATTACAAATGGCTTTAATTTCGTTTAAAAATTGTTGGTTCATATCCCTTGACTATTTATTAGGAAATGGCTTGTATTCTTATGAATCTGAGTCAATTGTATAAGTTTTAGAAATGAGGCCTTTGCTGAAAAATTTTTCCCCAACTTTCTGCTTCCCTTCTAATCTTGGCTGCATTGGTTTTGTTTGTACAATTCTTTAAAATTTAATGAAATAAAAATTATCAATTTTGTATTTCATGATGTTTTTTTAATTCTTTGTCCAAAAATCCTTCCCTTCTTCACAAATCTGAGAGGTAAACTATCCTTGTTCTACTAATTTGCTTACAGTATCACCCTTTGTGTCAAAATCATGTCTAAACCCATTTTGACCTTATCTTGGTTTAGGCTATGAGATGTAGTCTATGCCTAGCTTTTTCTAGTATTTTCTAGTTTTCACAGCAATTTTTGTCAAATAGTAAGTTCTTATCCCAGAAGATGTTGTTGCTGGGTTTATCAAACATAGACTACTATAGCCATTGACTATTGTATTTTATGAACCTAATCTATTCCACTAATCCACTACTCAATTTCTTTGGCAGTACCAAATGGTTTTGATGATTGCTGCTTTGCAATATAGTTTTAAATCTTGGACAACTAGGCCACCTTCCTTTGCATTTTTCCTTTAATTTCCTTGAAATTCTTGTCTTTTTGTTCTTCCATATGAATTTTGTTATTATTTTTTTCTACCTTTACAGAGTTTCTTGGCAATTTGATTGGTATGGCATTGAATAAGTTTATTAATTTAGCTAGAATTGTCATTTTTATTATATTAGCTCAACCTACCAATGAGCATTTGATATTCTTCCAGTTGTTTAGATTTAATTTTCTTTGTGTGAAGTGTTTTATAATTGTGTTCATATAGTTCCTTTTTTATGTAGTTTTCTATATGAAGAATTTTTTAAAAATTATTTTCTATCAAAGCATCTCTGGAATTCATAGCATGTCTTTACCACAAAATGTTTCAACAACAGGTTGCTTCTCTTAAGTTGTCTCTTCAGACAATTATAACATAGCATAATATAATGATATATTAATATAATTGTAATATTCATAATCTCTCAAAGACTCCTACTCTGAGAGTTAACTTTGGTGTCTCCAAGTCTCCTCTGGAAAGATCTTTTTGTTTTTTCTTAATTCTTACATGGACTTCTCAAAGGTGATAACTAACTCAATCTCTCACAATTTTTTTTTCTACCATGGTAGTTAAACTGTTAACCTAGCATGGTAGTTAAATCTAATACTCTCTTTCTGTTTTTTTTTTTAATTGAAGCTTTTTATTTTCAAAATATATGCAAGGATAATTTTTCAACATTGACCCTTGTAAAACTCTGTATTCCAAGTCTTTCCTTCCTTCCTCCCACCTCCTCCTTTAGATGGCACATATATATAAAACATAGTAAAATATATGTTAATCGAATATAGGCATACATCTTAATACAATTATCTTGCTGCATAAGAAAAATCAGAACAAAAAGGAAGAAAATAAAATTCAAGCAAACAGCAAAAGAAGTAAAAATTCTATGTTATAATCCACACTCAGTTCCTACAGTCCTCTCTCTGGATGTAGATGGCTCTCATTATCACAAGATCATTGAAACTGGCCTGAATCATTTCATTGTTGAGAAGAGCCACATCAATCAGAATTGACCATCATATAATCTTGCTGTTGCCATAACCCTCTTTTTCTTAAACTTATGGTAATGATATCCAAGTTTCTATGAATGATTCTATTTAAAGTGGAATTGCATTTCTCAATCAAAGTCAAAATCAAACATTCATTAAGTGCCTACTATGTGTCCACTATATACCTTTTTAATTGCCCTTTGGATGGTAAAAACTTTATTTTTTTCCTCTTTTTTATTATTATGGCTTTTTATTGATAAAATGTATGCATGGGTTATTTTTCAACATTGACCCTTGCAAACACTTCTATTCCAACTTTTCCCTTCCTTCCCTCTACACCCTCCTCTAGATGGCAGGCAGTCTCATGCATGTTAAACATGTTAAAGTATATCTTAAATAGCATATATGTGTACATATTTATACAGTTCTTTAGTTGCACGAGAAAAAATAGATTTAACAAGGTAAAAATTACCTGGGAAGAAAAACAAATATGTAAGCAGCCCACACTCATTTCTCAGCATTCTTTCACTGGATGTAGCTGTTTTTGTCCATCATTGATCAATTGGAACTGGATTAGATCTTCTCTATGTTGAAGATATCCACTTCCATCAGAATACATCCTCATACAGTATTGTTGTTGAAGTGTATAATGATCTCCTAGTTCTGCTTATTTCACTCAGCATCAGTTGATGTAAGTCTCTCCAAGCCTCTCTGTATTCATCCTGTTGGTCATTTCTTACAGAACAGTAATATTCCATAACATTCATATACCATAATTTACCCAGCCATTCTCCAATTGATGGGCATCCATTCATTTTCCAGTTTCTAGCCACTACAAAAAGGGCTACCACAAACATTTTGGCACATACAGGTCCCTTTCCCTTCTTTAGTATTTCCTTGGGATATAAGCCTAGTAGTAGTATGGCTGGGTCAAAGGGTATGCACAGTTTGATAACTTTTTGGGGATAGTTCCAAATTGCTCTCCAGAATGGTTGGATTCTTTCACAACTCCACCAACAATGCATCAGTGTCCCAGTTTTCCCACATCCCCTCCAACATTCATCATTATTTGTTCCTGTCATCTTAGCCAATCTGACAGGTGTGTAGTGGTATCTCAGAGTTGTCTTAAATTTCCATTTCTCTGATCAATAGTGATTTGGAACATTCTTTCATATGAGTGGAAATAGTTTCAATTTCATCATCTGAAAATTGTCTGTTCATATCCTTTGACCATTTATCAGTTGGAGAATGGCTTGATTTCTTATAAATTAGAGTCAATTCTCTATATATTTTTGCGATGAGTTCTTTATCAGAACCTTTAACTGTAAAAATGTTTTCCCAATTTGTTACTTCCCTTCTAATCTTGTTTGCATTAGTTTTGTTTGTACAAAAGCTTTTTAATTTGATGTAATCAAAATTTTCTATTTTGTGATCAATAATGATCTCTAGTTCTCCTTTGGTCACAAATTCCTTCCTCCTCCACAAGTCTGAGAAGTAAACTATCCTATGTTCCTCTAATTTATTTATGATCTCATTTTTTATGCCTAAACCATGGACCCATTTTGATCTTATCTTAGTATGTGGTGTTAAGTGTGGGTCCATGACTAGTTTCTGCCATACTAATTTCCAGTTTTCCCAGCAGTTTTTGTCAAATAATGAATTCTTATCCCAAAAGTTGGGATCTTTGGGTTTGTCAAACACTAGATTGCTATTTTTATTCACTATCTTGTCTTGTGAACCTAACGTATTCCACTGATCAACTAGTCTATTTCTTAGCTAATACCAAATGGTTTTGGTGACTGCTGCTTTATAATATAGTTTTAGATCAGGTACAGCTAGGCCACCTTCATTTGATTTTTTTTTTCATTAATTCCCTTGAAATTATTGACCTTTTGTTCTTCTATATGAATTTTATTGTTATTTTTTCTAGGTCATTAAAATAGTTTCTTGGGAGTCTGATTGGTATAGTACTAGATAAATAGATTAGTTTAGGGAGTATTGTCATCTTGATTATATTCGCTCGGCCTATCCAAGAGCACTTAATGTCTTTCCAATTATTTAAATCTGACTTCATTTTTTGTGGCAAGTGTTTTGTAATTTTGCTCATATAATTCCTGATGTTCCTTTGGTAGATAGATTCCCAAATATTTTATACTATCGACAGTTATTTTGAATGGAATTTCTCTTTGTATCTCATGCTGTTGGATTTTGTTGGTGATGTATAAAAATGCTGAGGATTTATGAGGATTTATTTTGTATCCTGCAACTTTGCTAAAATTCTGAATTATTTCAAATAGCTTTTTAGCAGAGTCTTTGGGGTTCTCTAAGTATACCATCATATCATCTACAAAGAATGATAGTTTGGTTTCCTCATTACCTACTCTAATTTCTTTAATCTTTTTCTCAACTCTTATTGCCGAGGCTAGCATTTCTGGTACAATATTGAATAGTAATGGGTGATAGTGGGCAACCTTGTTTCACTCCTGATCTTACAGGGAAAGGTTCCAGTTTATTGCCATTACATATGATGTTTACTGATGGTTTTAAATATATGCTTCTGATTATTTTAAGGAATAGTCCATTTATTCCTATACTCTCAAGTGTTTTTAGTAGGAATGGATGTTGGATTTTATCAAATGCTTTTTCTGCATCTATTGAGATGATCATATGGTTTTTGTTAATTTGGTTATTGATAAAGTCGATTATGCTAATAGTTTTCCTAATATTAAACCAGCCCTGCAGTCCTGGTATAAACCCCACTTGGTCATGGTGTATTATCCTGGGGATGATTTTCTGTAGTCTTATTGCTAATATGTTATTTAAGATTTTAGCATCAATATTCATTAAGGAGATTGGTCTATAATTTTCTTTCTCTGTTTTCAACCCACCTGGTTTAGGTATTAGTACCATGTCTGTGTCATAAAAAGAATTTGGTAGGACTCCTTCAATCCCTAATTTTTCAAATAGTTTATATAGCATTGGAGTTAATTGCTTTTTAAATGTTTGGTATAATTCACATGTAAATCCATCTGGTCCTGGGATTTTTTTTTTTAAAAGTCCTTGCCAGTCAGGATTTTTTCTGATACCTCCAGGCCTGTAAAATCTCATTTGAAATGTTGGATCCTAACTTTGGTGAGAAAGGAAAAGAGCTGAGTCAGCTTAGAATTAAGAGAACAAATTGTAAGGAGTCTTACTTTAGGCCTAGTCTACATGTCTAAGAACATTTTAATCACTGTTTTTAGCAGTTCAGCTAAACTGGACCAAAATGTGGTAGAAAAAGTTGACTATCATTTGGGAAAAAAAAGAACTCTAGACTTAGACTTAGACTGGATGTCAGTGAAGACTAATGAAAAAAGCATCAAAAATATTTGAGTGTTTCCTCTCTTTTCTCTAGTGGGTCTCTGTAAAGTTTGCTGTATGGTATGACATTGATATTGAAGTTACATCATGTTTTATGTGGATGGGTCAATTTGATGCTGGGCTTGGTCAAATAGCTTATTCTGTTTGGGGTAGCTGTTATTAGATTGGCCCTGACAAATCAGTCTGTCAACAGGCAGTTACTACTAGATTTAGAATTATAAAGGATTTTAGCGGTCATTTAGATTGATGGTATCCTAATCCAATCTCACTTTATAAAGGGAAACTGAAACCAAGAGATATAAAATTATTTGCTTCAGGTTGATTAAGTAATTAGTAGTGGAGCCTGGATTTTAATCTTCTGACTCCAAATTCTGTACTTCTCCCATTCTACCACTATCTCCCTAAAACCATTAGATGCCCCCTATAGCTCACAGAATATGAGATACAGTCTTGATTCTGGCTCCCATTATATTTCTCGGTTAATTTACTTCTACTTCCTTCTAGTCATTCTACTTTCAAGTCAAATGTTCCTACTTAGCTATTCCACTATTTCACTTTGCTCTTTTTCAGCCTCCATGTATTTCCATATGTCATTGCCCAAACTGTTTCTAAATTTCTGCCTTTTGAAATTCTTCTCTTACTTCAAGGCTCAGTCCAGCTGCCATTTCTTACAAGAAGTTTTCCTTGATTTCTGCCAACTAAAAGTCATCCATCTTTTCTTAAATTTATTAGAGAAATTTTTCTGGATCTCTTCTTTACATATTCTATCCTGCCTCTTCCCATCAGTTCTTCCAGATTGTAAACTCCTTTTGGATAGGGACTGGGTTTTAATTTGTCTTTTTATATCTAGTACCTGGCATAGTGTTATCTACATATTATGGACACTTAAATCTTTAGTTTTGCTAAATCAAATTGATGTTTTCAAGCAAGAAATTTGTCTTCAGTAACACTATCCCTATAATTTAAGTTTGAAGAACTAATAGTGCTGGAACTCTATCTTCCCAGAAATCAGCAGGAGTCAGGATCACTAAATGTCTTTATTCTAGGTCTTTACCGTCACCTCCAACGCCAGGTCACGAGTGCAAGTGAGCATGAGTTCCACCACCCAAGTTTCTCTTACTCCTCCCACACAAATCACTTCCCCCTCTTTGTCCCACCAATCAAGTCAGCACAGAACAGCTGGGGAGGGTCAACCTTCAAACAAGTTAATAGGGAACCGTCCAAATGGCAATTAGTCTCACGTGCTTCATTATCCAAGTGCATTGCTCAGTTCTAGCCCTTTACATAATAGAATTAATTTTTTTCCTGATTATATCCTTGCTTAGATATGCACCAACTTATTTCTACTGGGGATGAGAAAAGAAGAAAAAAATGTTTTGGTGACATATAAATAAATAATGACTTGAGTATGCCAGCCAACTTACATGTACTTCCTGCCAATATAAGCATGATGTACAAACACACCCACAAAATGCATGGAGGTAGCCAGAGATGCCTTTGAATGGTGCTGTTATAATCAGGTTCAACTATATCTTTAAAAAAATAGATTTTGACACCCCCCCTAAGTTGCTTCTGAGTTGTATTTTGAGGGAAAGAACCACAAGCAGTTCATCCCCAGCTATTACCCACTGATTCTTCCCTGTTGTTCCACTTTAATTACAAGGGATAAGGTCTTAAAAAAAAGAAGTAACCCTTACTTTGTCTAGACAAAATCATTGTCAGAAGGGTAAAGTCCAGGAATTCCAGAACTTAGAGCCCTTCAATTAAAAATGGCCCCTTACTCTTACCTGTTTTCAAAATAAAAACTTAGGAATTCTTAGAAAAAAAGTGTCACATGTAATTTCATAGGCTGTTATGTATGATCTACGGGGGGGAAATTGGAGTTCTTTAAAATAGAAACAAGTTATTTCAGAATTAACATTTGAAATTGCACCTGAAAAAAAAACTCAACAGTTTCCAGTACAATCCTCATGGCTTGTGGAGCTGTTTTTAATATGCTGGGCAGTGCCTATCTATCTTTGCTATATCCCCCAAATATTTTAATTGGAGCAGAGCATCAAGTACATGATCCTTTCTAGACAACAGGTCAGGAAGCTCCCAAGCAACAAGTCAAAGTTTCTTTTTAAAAAAAAAAATTATTTTATTTTTAACTTATGGAATAAAATAAAAATTTATTTTTTTAAAGATAATTGTACATGAAACTGAAAATCTATTATTTATAACCTGTTATTCCTTTTAAATATATATATATATATATATATGTCTGTGTGTGTGTGTGTGTGTGTGTGTGTGTGTGTGTGTGTGTGTGTTTCAAATATAGGAAGTTTCTTTTTTGTTTATTTTATGATTAGATTTATCTAGTTTAGAGAAGGGGAGGCTGAGGTCCCCTTTTGCTATATATTTCCTCCTACAACTCATTTAAGTTCTCCAAAACTTTGGATGCTAAATCATTAATGTATATATGTTTAGTATCAATATTGCTCTATTGTCTGATACAATTTTTTAGCAAGATACTTTTTTTCCCTTGTCTCTTTTAATTAGATCTATTTTTGCTTTTGTTTTGTTTTAGATCTGGGTTGTGATTGATTTTTTTTTTTAACTTCATTGAGAGCATACCATATTCTTCTCTAGCCTTTTACTTTTACTCCATGTATGACTCTGCTTCAAATGTGTTTCTTGAAAACAACATATTGTAGGATTCTGGCTTTTAATCCACTCTACTATTCACTTTCATTTTATGGGATTCATATTCACATTTATGACCACTAATTGTGTATTTGCCTCCATACTACTCCCCCCTCCTTTTTTATACTTTTTTTTTCTCTTTTCACTTTGTTCTTCCTTACCAGTGTTTTGTTTCTCATCACTAGCTCCCCCTCCCTTCATTCACTCCCCCTCTTTTCTTCCCCTTTCACTTCCTACTTCCCATAGGATGAAATAAATTTCTCTCCTGAACTGAGTATGTATGCTAACCTCCACCCATCTTTTTTTCCCCTCTACTATAATAGATCTTTCAGGCCTCTTCATGTGATATAATTTACCCCATTCTATTTTCCCTTTCCTCTTCTCCCAGTGCATTCTTTTCTTTTAACCCTTTAATTTTTTTCTCATCACAATAAAGTCAACATACCCTCTGTCTAAGTATATTCCTAACTGTCCTAAGAGAAATGTAATTCTTAAAAGTTACAAGTATCATTTTCCTACAAGTAGGGATAAACAGTTTAATCTTATTGAATACCATGTTGTTGTTGTTTTTTCCTTTCCTCTCTACATTTTTATGCTTCTCTTGAGTCTTGCATTTGAAGATGAAATTTTCTGTTCAGCTCTGTTCTTTTCATCATAAAAATTTGAGGCCCCTATATCATTGAACATACATTTTCCCTCTAAAAGATTATGTTCATTTTTTTCTGGGTAGTTGATTCTCAGTTGCAATCCAAGCTCTTTTGCCTTCCATAATCTCATATTCTAAGTCCTCTGATTCTTTAATGTAGAAGCTGCTATGTTCTATCTAATCCTGACTGTGACTCCTTGATATTTGATTTTTTTTTCCCTGGTTGCTTGCATTATTTTCTGCTTGACCCAATAATTCTGGAGTTTGGATACAATATTCATTGGAGTTTTCATTTTGGAATCTTTTTCTTCTTTCATTGACTATTTTACCCTCTGATTTCATCAGGGAAGTTTTCCTTAATTTTTTTTTTTGAGGCATTTAGGTTGTTCAATAATTCTTAATTTATCTTTTCTGTTCCAGGTCAGTTGTTTTTTTCCAAGAAGATATTTTACATTCTTTTTTTCATTCTTTTGATTTTGTTTGATTCGTGGTATCTCATATAATCATTAACTTCTATTTGCCCAATTCTAGTTTTTAAGGATTTATTTTCTTCAGTTAGCTTTTGTACCTCATTTTTCATTTGGTCTATTTTTAAAGGATTTATTTTCTTCGGTGATTTTTTTTTCCTTTTTGACAATTCTATTTTTTAAGGAGTTGTTTTCTTCAGACAATTTTTATCCTTCCTTTTCCAAATTTTGACTCTTTCCCCCCATAATTTTCCTATATAGCTTTCATTTCTTTTCCACAATTTGCTTCTACTTCTCTTATTTGGGTTTTAAAATTCTTTTTGAACTCTTCCAACAGGACTTTTTTTCAGCTTGGGACTAATTCATATTGCCCTTTGAGGCTTCGTATGTAGGCATTTTGATAGTGTTGTCTTCCTTCCCTGTTGCCATTGTGGCTTGGCAATTTTCTGTTTCTTATTCATCTTTTAGCCTATTTCGTGATTTTTAAAGTTGAGTTCTGTACTTGGGACAAAGAGGATATTGTCCCAAGCTTCTTGCACAGGGGAGTCAGGGAACTTGTCACTGGTTTTCTGTGTTGGGGCATGTGGGGCTGGTGACTTGCCCACTATGCTAGGTTGCTCTGCCTATTGTGTTGTGTCCTGGGTTCCAGGACTGGCAGTTTGCCTGCTACACTGGGGCTGGAGGTCTCACAGTTACTTTGCTTAGACACTGCTCTCTTAAGCTAGAGCTATAGAGAATCCGTTGTTGATATGTGCTGTAGTTCAGAGCCTTCTATAGTCTCACCTGAATATTGCCTGCACTGGGCTATATTCCTCTGAAATCCTTCCAAGTTATCTTGGGCAGGAAAATTGTTTCACTCTGTCTTTTTGTGGATTTTGTCACTCCAGAATTCTTTGAGACTTGATTTAAAATGGTTTCTGAGGGAAACTGGGAAGAGTTTAGGCAATTTCTCTCTATCATCTTGTCTCTAATCCCAGGTATAGACGTTATAAATGAATGGGGAGATCTACCTGGGAAAGGCAAAGGATTAAATATGTTGTCTATTGTGAGAAAAACAATATTTAGTCATCATAGAGGTTAGAAACAGAATAAATAAGCTTCATTTTCAGTTGGAGAGAGTTCACTTACACACCTCATAAGAGGTATTTAATGACTTCTTGGCCATAAAATTACCTTGGAGTACTCATCTCTAATAGTTTTAGAAATAGAATAGAAATTGTTTTATCTGTGATAATGTAGGTGTCCTTTGATTTGAAGATCAGAAAACTAGGCGAACATTTGATCTATTGGATTTATAAAATTCTGGTCAATCTGGGAGCCAAAACTCAGTAGGAAAAATTCTACAAAAAAGAGTTCTACAAAAAAGAAGTGAAATGGAATTGTTTTAGACTTAAACCTATAGGAAGTAAACATAGAAGTCTGATTTATCTATGAATCTCCTCCCAGTGTCTAGTATAGAAATTGAAATATTTGTAGAATGAACCTATGATTTCATTGCTATAGGAGAAATTCTTCATGACAAAAAGATATATCTACCAAAGCATATTAGTCTCATCTGCAACTTACAGATAATCTAAGAATCTTAGATAGCTACTTAGAATAATCTTAGAAAGCTACTTAGAGCATTGAAAGGCTAATTGAGTTTTCCAAGGTCATAGAGTTAGTATGTGATACAAGAAGCACTGAGACTTAGGTCTTTCTGTCTCTAAAATCAATCTTCTAAACCTTATGCAATATTGCTTCATACATATTGGGTACTTAATGGATGATGTATTGAAGCTTTTGCTTCATTTGTTTCTTTTCACCTCCCCCTGTATATAGTATGTAAGATTCATAGGATCATAGATTTAGAGTTAGAGGAAACTTCATGAGCCATCACATATAATCTTATTTTCCTATTTCATTTTCCAGATTCTGAAACCAAGCAAACAGTGAAGGTTCTCAAATATTCTTAATAATATTCCTAGTCATGGTACAGGAACCTGGCAACTCTTTTACTTAAAGAGCCTAACTGTGCCCTTGTAATTTGATGCTAGCTGTGGAGCAAACAGAGAAATGTAGTTAGGCAATCATGGAGACC
The DNA here is from genome assembly GCF_048593235.1 of Sminthopsis crassicaudata. Classification (NCBI taxonomy): domain Eukaryota; kingdom Metazoa; phylum Chordata; class Mammalia; order Dasyuromorphia; family Dasyuridae; genus Sminthopsis; species Sminthopsis crassicaudata. The sequence goes on from NC_133620.1 coordinate 163,411,180, forward strand.
CTGGTTCCCAGGGATACTGTTTGCTGCTTGAGTTAATGCCCAGCTAAAGAAATTTGAAATAGTCTTTTAAAAATTGCTGTAAACAGCTCTTTGGAATCCATGGAATCTTTACTAGAAAAAGATTTATTGAGATATATTTAGATTTGGGGAAAACATAGGGGAAATTGTTTCTGTGATAAAGATATCTCTGCTAAATTAATGTCCAGGTATCTACCAGCAGTTAGGTAAAAAGTAATCTCAATCTATTCAAATAGCTTCAGCCCAGAATTAAAAAAACAAAACACAATACAATCTGAATCAGATGAAAATAGCTGTTATAAAGTCCATATACTCCACTTTCAAGGAAATTAAAGTAGCTAAAACTATGACTAGAAATTATTGCATCAAATACGAAGAATGATAAGAGAATGGGATAACTTCACTTGGAATGCAGCTGCTAGGGAGAAAGAACTTTATCTATGCAGCATGAGGTCTTGCCTAGTCTCCAACTTCAGACACTACCTATATGACCCTGGGCAAGTCAATTAATACTGCTTGTCTCATTTTCCTCACCTACAAAATGAACTGGAGAAAGAAATGTCAAACCACTCCAGTATCTTTGCAAGAAAATCCTAAATGGAATCACAAAAATATACAATTGAAGAAAGACTGAATGATTCCAGAGAGAAAATGTGTGTGTATGTATGTATGTGTATATGTGTATACATGTATATTATCATATATATTATGTGTATATCTATATATCCAAATCTATCTATCTATCTATATCTAAATATAAAGAAAGTGAGAGAAAGAGACTAAGATTTCCTACTGTATATAATTATTTTGCTAACATGATTTTTTTTTCTGAGTAGGATTTGGATATATAATTAGACTGAAATCTATTTGAAAAGCTTTCCAAATATTTCAAGAAGAAGGTAATTTTTTCACTAACAAAGAATAGAAGCAGTAGATCTTGTTGCTCAAAGAAGGGGATCATTGCAGTCTAGACCTTAGTTTCCTAATGGATGGACTATAGCAAATTTTTACTTCACAAAATTTATACTATCAAAAATCTTTACTTCTTTAAAACAGTTCACAACTCTGATGCCCTTTGTCTTTACAGAACTGTCATTTGCTCTTCCTAGGGAACTTTTTCTTGTGACAAAGAAAAAAATGGAAAAAAAATCTGAAACAGAAATTTTGTCTGGCAATTTTTCCTTCAAAGAAGGATGGAAATCTCAAATAGCACTTCATTTTATCCTCACTGCTGCTCTGGGAGGTAAGTACAATTATTATTCCCATTATACAATTAAAAACAAAATTTAAGTTATTTGCCTGAAGTTCATAGTTAATAAGTATCTTTGGTCAAATTTGAACTCAGGACTTCTTGACTCTAGGCCCAGCTCTGTGCCACCTTCTTCCTTGAGAGAGAAGGAGCTCTCTATTATTTTATCATCAGGACTCTCATTGATCCATCTTTCCATTACTCAGAGTTCCATTTCCTTTTACTGATTTTAAAATTTGCACTGTTGCAATCTTTGTATATATTGTTTTGGTTCTTCCTATTTTGCTTGGCATCAGTTCATCGAAATCTTCTGACATGATCCTGATTTTTAAAAACCTATAAATCCAAAACCCAAAAGGATACTAGTTTCATTTATCCTATTTTCTCTCACAACCAACTCTCTTTTTGTCTTCACTTCTAATTCTTATTTCCTGTGGGTTATTTCCTGAATTGCCACAACAAGTTTGCATTATAATTCTGGATAACTTTAATGCTAGAATAGGTTCAAACAACCAAAATGGCATGGTGTCCTTGGGAGAAAGGGAGCTGGAAACAGCAATACTAATGTTTTCTTACTACTGAAGACTTGTGCATCTCATGGCTTCTCATCACCAATATAGTCCTTCATTTACCAAAATGCAATAAAACTTCATCGATGCATCCTCGCAGCAAACATTAGTGTTTAATAGACAATGTGATTTGAAGGAGAAGAGGCAGTCAGGCTGTGAGAATGACAAAAATAATGTGGCACAGAATGTTGAACTGTTAATAGACTTATCCTTTCCTAGCTGAATATTCACATTCAACAAAAGCAGTGACCCCAAGATAAAAAGACTACTAGAAGAATTAATGTCAACAGATTAGAAGGCTTCTCTGAAAGGGAACGGTTTGTTGCTAATTTAGAGGAATTGTTGAGCCAACACACAGTTGGCAACAGTAGAGTGGAAAAGGAGTGGTTAGCTTTCAGAGATTTGTTGTACACAGTAACAAGATTATGTGATGATCAACTGTGATGGACTTGGCTGTTTTCAACAATGAGGTGATTTAGGTCAATCCCAATAGACTTGTGATGGAGAGAGCCATCTGCATCTAGAAAAGAGACTATGGGGACCGAATGTGGATCACAACATAGTATTTTCACCTTTTTGTTGTTTGCTTGCTTGCTTATTTTTTCTTTTTCCTTTTTTTTCCCTTTCTGATATGATTTTTCTTGTGCAGCATGATACATGTTTAGAAGAATTGCACATGTTTAACCTATATTGGATTGCTAGCTGTCTAGGGAAGGGGAAAGATGGGAGGGAGGGAGAAAAATTAGGAACACAGGTTTTGTAGAGATGAATGATGAAAACTATCTTTTCATGTATTCTGAAAAATTTAAAAAAACCTATTGTAAAAAAGAAAGGACTATCAAGAGGTTGCTATAAAGTAAAAGTATTTTTAAAAAAGAGATTTGGTGTACAGCACTATATTTGCTTGTCTGGGTCAGAATACTCACACACATCAGGAATGATTTGATCAAAATGATGAGGAAATTAAAAAAGCTGTTAAATGTTAAAACTCCTCAGGGTTACCAGAAGGATAGTTCATTCATCTTTAATAAAGTAGAATTTATTTTCATCAAAAATAAATGACATTTAGAAAGATTCCTGGCTTAATAAGAAGACAGATAAAATTGTTTTATTGCTGATAGTAACAATCCAAAGCCCCTCCCCCCCTTTTTGGACACCCTAGAGGCTAGTTACCCGACAAAGACTTAAGAGATGTCTCAACTTCCCAATGCTGACAAAGCCACATTGATTAGTGGTAAGGACATAATCTTAGAGAGATAGCTGAACACTTCTACAGTATTCTCAACAAACCAGACTGTCTCTCAGGATTTCAAGGATGCCTCCATTATCCATCTCTACAAAGGTAAAGGAATAGATTGTCCTGTGACAATCACAGAAGGTGAAGTTCTCTCTCTTAGTCATTGCCTAGTCAAGATTCTTGCCAGAGTTCCCCCTAATAGAGTGATCCTTCACCTTGATGATAGTTATTTGTCTGAAAGCCAGTGTTAATTAATTAACACAATTAATTGGGGAAAGGAAGGAAGAAATCTCCTTTTTCTCATCACCAAAAGAAAAATACCTCTCAGGGACAGAGACCAACACTATGATTCTGTAGTCCTTGATCCTCAAGAAAAGGTCAAATACCATTCTGTATCTATATTAGAAAACAGAGGTGTATAAATACGTATTTGGGGAAGGTGGTTAAAGTTTTAGCCTTTAATTTTTCAAATGCTGGAAAACTTATCTAAAACAATTTCTCAGCCATTTGAGGTAAAGACCACTGGATTGAGAATGAGAATTACTTCATGTCAAAGCTTTAATTCATTATCCAAGTCATTATGAACAAGTTACTTAACTCACTTAACTTGTTAAGTCACTTAACTAAAGCCTCAATTTTCTTATTTAATGTGTAGAAAAAGTAATGACTGTAATCACAGAACCTAAATAAGTGTGAAACCTGACTCTACCACTTACTATCTTCACTAGGATCCAATTTCCTTGTCTGTAAAATGAAAGAGGTTGAGTTTGATAACCTTTACTATCCCTTCTAGCTAGAAGTCTAATCTTTGTGAAAGGGATACTGACCATACTACTTGATCTGTATGATTGTTTTGAATGATTACTTAAAGTATATTTGTGACCCTTAAAATGCTATAGAAATGTAAATTATTTTATAAATCTATCTTTACTATATCTTCTTAGTTACCTATTACTATAGTATATAAATGTTTTATTTAATAATTCATGATTATGTGAATAATGTGAAAGGAAGAAAGATTACTGAGGAAGAGAAAAACTAAAGTGAAGTAATTTTGAATAGAAGGAAATGGGAAAAATAATTTAGAACAATGACTGGCAAAGTGGCTTGGTTTTTTTTTTTTGTACAGAGAGCTAAGAATGTTTGATTTTTTTTTCCTTTAAAATAAAGTTTTGTTGCATTAAAATGTAAAAATTACTCTAAGTTCATAGACCATATAAAAACAGGTCTATTCCTTGGTATAGAAGATGAGACATCCACTAAATTTAATGACTAAAACAGGAAATAGATATTCAACTTCCCACTTCAGTGACTCCTTTTCCTTGGACACATCATTTTTTTCTCCCTTTCAATTTAGTAGATCAGAGACTACACTCAGAAATGTGTTTCCTTAAATTAATCAATTACCTAGTAAATGTAAACATGACAATTTAGTAGATAAACTTTATCATAGAAATTATTCTGCAAATAATAATAAATGCTGTTTACATTAGAGAAAATTTCTAAGAAAATACTGCTATGAATATGTTGTACTCAATATTTTTTTGAGGGAACCTTTTAGTTCAACCACTAATCATTTATACCCAAAGAGTTCCTTCTTTCTTAGGAAAGTAGTAGTACTCATTAGATTTTGGAAAGAACATTTTGTTTACTTATACATTTTTATAAAGTTGATTTTAAAAGTTCTGTTTTGGAAACAATAAGGTCATTTCTGCTGACTCTTTTATAAATATTAAGAAAGCATTTATTTATTATCTTGATTTGATGCCTCTTGAATAAAAAAGTGAAATGAATTATAAATAATGATTTGCAATGCTATTTTTAAAAACTATATTATTATCATAGGATTAATCAATTTCTAACCTACCCTCACTTCCCTCCTGAGGAAGCCCAAAAACTTTTTTCCCTAAAGAGGTTATTTAATTGAAGTTTTCCTTGAGTTTGTCTTGACAAAGTAGAAAGGAGATCCTTCAAAGGAAGTGATCAAAGCAAAATTGAATGGTTTTAGGAAAATTATTCTCTAGGGTATATAAAAAGTTAAATATTGGAGGTTTGGGGAATGAATCAAATTGTTAGCTGAACTCTGAACCTTTACTCAATCATGGCTGTAGAATTTTACCTCTTTGAAAATATTGCATATCATATAAAAATAGAAAGAAGATAAGTTAGAAAATCATTTATTTATTTATTTATTTAGCCAAAAGAGAGCAAAAACTTGATCAATGAGAGCTGAATTTAAGGTTAGCACTGCCAGGGAAAGGGATTGTGTGTGCATGTGTGTGTGTGTGTGTGTGTGTGTGTGTGTGTGTGTGTGTGTGTACAAGCATGAGTCTGGGTGAATGATACTGGATTACACATACTTGGCTTGCAATTTAGGGATTCAGATATTACTAGAAATAAAGAACCAAGGTAGTTATAGTGGCAAGCTATGAGGAACTAACTGAGCAAGCTTAATTTAACTTTGGAATCATCATCAGACAAGAGAGGAACTGTCCATTTTTTGATATCTCTATTTCTCTAAGTAGATATGTTTAGAATTAGTATAATTTAATAAAATTGTTTTTAGAAGATGTACCTAAAAGGCAGAGTTATCCAATATTATTGTCTCTTCCTGTTAACTACATCATTCCCATCCTCAATCCATAAAAATCCTTTTATCAATAAAATAATTACGCAATTATTAATTGAATGACTATTATGTGCCAGTGCACTGTTATATATATTTGAATGCAAATACAAACAAAAACAGATCCCTTTCTTAAGGAACTTGCATGGAATTAACATGTGTGTATACATATGTATATATATATATAAAGGAATATATATGCACATATGTATGTATATACATACACATACATATCCTATGAGAGCCCTTCAAGTTCTTAAAAATAGTTATCACATTCCCTGAATTTTTTTCCATACTAATATATCTAATACTTTCAAATGATTCTCAGTATGTTATAAACTCAAAGATCTTCACTATCCTGATTACCTTCCTCTAGAGACTCTTCAGCTTATTTTTTCCTAATTTTTTAAATTTCATGGTCAATTTGTAGATTTATTCTTTCTCTCGTATTATAGATTCATAATTCTGTGTATGTGATATATATATGTATATATATATACACATATATATACCTATATAAAATGTGTGTCTATATGTGTATATTAAGTAGCCACATATTATACACCATATATATGCACATATATGTATATATATCATTGTACATATAGGTACATATGGTTATTATGTATGAAAATCATGCATTGAATACTTACATGTATTGTAGTACATATATAAACACACATATATGTGCATATACAAATGGATGTGATTATATGTTTATGAATTATATGTAAATATGCTTATGTTACATACATAAATACAATGCATATCTGTATCTATATATGTGTGTGTATCATGCATATTCACAATATCCATATATTTGCAATACATATAGGTTTATATGAACTATAGACATCATATATGTAAATATGTGCACACACAAACACACATATGTATAACTACACATAAATGCATAAGCCCAATGTATACACATTGGAGAGAGGGTTCCCTGATCCTGTCTTCATTTTTAAAAGAAGTGGGAAGTGGCAAGAGTAGCCTCAAGAGCCAAAACAACAAGAAAAAAGGGACTAGAGGACAAATTGTGATACCGGGCAACTGGCCAAGAGATAAATCATGATAACTTATCAGAAGATCTATACTGATCCTATGCTGAGACACAAAGACCAAAGCCAGGCAACTGTAACTCCAAGGCAGTGGAACTCATCCAAGGAACAAATCCAGGGAACCCTCTTAACTTCTTCCTTTCCAAGGAAAGCCATTTATTTCTGCTTCTGTGTAGCCATGTGGATAAATTTATCAATTCAGATCTCATTTACCTAGTATAAAATTCCATTGGCTTGTTGAAATGCCAAGCTATATGAATATATAATTCAAGGCTTAAAAATAGAAAGAAGATAAGTTAGAAAATTATTTATTTATTTAGCCAAAAGAGAGCAAAAACTTGATCAGTGAGAGCTGAATGTAAGGTTAGCACTGCCAGGGAAAGGGATTGTGTGTGTATGTATGTGTGTGTATGTGTACAAGCTTGAGTCTGGGTGAATGATACTGGATTACACATACTTGGCTTGCAATTTAGGGATTCAGATATTACTAGAAATAAAGAACAAGGTAGTTATAGTGGCAAGCTATGAGGAACTAACTGAGCAAGCTTAATTTAACTTTGGAATCATCATCAGACAATTATTTTTAGTGGTTTGGGTTTAAAATGAAAATTTCTCCCTTATAAAAGTAAAAGTTAAAGAAATATATTCATCCCACCACACCCACACCCTTCCACACCTGCTTTCCTTTGTATGTGATTTGTGTGTGTGTGTGTGTGTGTGTATACATGCACAACACATATAAAATAAGATAAAAAAATAAACTTAGTAGAAACAGCTAAGGAGACCAAGAAAGTTTATATTCAGAAGTTGTGCTTGAGTTGAAATCAGATTACAAAAGGTGGCAATGGCAAAGGAGAACATCATACCCAATGTAACAAAACAGGTAGAAGGTGTAGTGTCATGTATGAGGAACAGCAAAGAAGCAAGTTAATTATAACCCTGTTGTAATCTCCCATAATATTTTGCCTTTTAGAAATACTTGAGATACTTTGAAAATGATAGAAACATAAATCATTCTAAAAAGTTATAATAACCATAGTAACTCAAAACAACTTTTCCATAGTTGTGGTAAAATCAAATTTTGACCATACCAAGAATCAAAAGCAACGAATTTTTACTATGAAGAATACTTTCAAAGTGATCTAGTCCCCTAACCAGGGTGCAGGGGAATAATATAAGAAAATTGAAAAAGCAATAGAGAGAACTTTATATGTCAAAAAGAGGAGTTTACGTTTGATCTTAGAGTTAATGGAGAACCATAAGACTAATACTGTTAGTCATGTGTTTTAGGAAAATTATTTTGGCTGGTTGATTGTCTTTCATTCTCAAAAAGAACCAAAATGACCTCACTATTTTGGGGTCAAAATATAATGTGTTTGACTGTGACCAATCAGACTAATACAGGCTTGGAAGGCTCTGCCATCAGTCTGGCACAAAGAGCCCCTATCTCACATTTGTATATCTCACATTTCTTTTGAGCTACTGCAATTATGGTTTGCTCATACAGAACAGTACCATGTTGGGTGGTCCTTTGCCAGCATCTCCCGTATCTTACAACTGCTTCTAAAGTTCTTCAGAGAGATCTTGAGAATCTCCTTCTAACACTTCTGACTACCATATGAATATCTGCCTTTCATGAGTTCTTTGGAAGATAGTCTTTTATTCTTATGTCATAATAGTCTTATGTACATCTGGCATTTGAGCAATATGACCAGCCCTTTAGATTTGTGCTCTCTGTAGTAGAGTTTGAATTCTTGGCAGGTTAGCTTAAGAAAGGACCTCAGTGTCCAGTACTTTATCTCGCTAGGTGAGCTACAGAATCTTCCAAGACAATTCAGGAAAATCACTTTGGCAGCAAAATGAAGGATAAATTGGAGAGGGAAAACATGAGGCAGGGGGGTAAATTTGGCAGTTGATGTAATAACGTAAGTAAAAATGATAAGAGCATGAATTGGGATGTTGACTGAATAGAGATAACAAACATTTCTTGATGAATTAATTAGACTTTCTACTCTCCTAGGAATTCTTATTTTTTGAAAAATATTTCTGGAAAGACTTCTGGCTTTTGGCAGGGGGAAGAATTGGGGTTAAGTGACTTGCTCAGGGTCACACAGCTAATAAATGTTAAGTGTCTGAGGCCAGATTTGAAGTCAAATCCTCCTCACTCCAGGGTCAGTACTCTGTTCACTGTACCATCTAGCTGTGCTACCTACCCTCCCAGAAGTTTTCTCATATTATTTCCTGAAATACCAAACTTTTGTCAGGCTTTTTAATTCATCATGTTTTTTGACTTCTATGATACTTATTATGTTACTTCATTTTATTTTCAAAGTTGACCATTTTATGGTCATACATATTTGTTCTTTCAATGTTGTTATTTTATTTTAAGCAGTCAAATTATTTTAAGGCTCTATAATTTTTAGGTCATTTTATTTTTCTGGAGAGTTTCTCTGTCCCACCTCTGATGACCTGTGTGACAGTAGGTGCTTACTTACATTTCCTGGACCTCAGTTTCCTCACGTGTAAAATATGTAGGTTGGACTAGATAGCCTCTTTGGTCCCTTCGAGCTTTGTATTTATGTTTCTATGTGCTGAATTGCCTAGTCTTCTATTTGTCTGGTGGATTTTTTTCTTTTTGATCTCTGATTTCTACTTTAATTCTTATTTTTTCATTTAACTATTTCATTTTTCTTCTGAAATATTTTGCAATTTCTTGCCAATGATAAATTGTATTATCTTGAGGGCCCATCAAATTTATTGCCATACATACCTTTTTCATCAGGGAATTTTGAGTAACAGCTCTATTATATCATAAAGTCATAGATCTCTAATCCCCCCCTCCCTGTTTCCCCTTCTTCACTGTATTTTTCTGTGCTGATTGCTTATTTACTTTTAATCAGTTTTAGTGTAATTTTATCCAAAATAGGGGATGGACCAATATATATTTTTTCTTAGTATTTATACCCGCCATGCTCTTATTTTCCAAATCATTTTCCTGTTCACTGCCTAACTCTTTCTACTGACAAATTCAATACTTTTGTGACATGAATGTGAAGATCTGGTTTAATCACTGATGCATATCATCTCCAAAAAGAGACAATCTTCCTTTTGTATTCCCATGGAAGTCCTTTTTATTCTCTACAAAGTCATACCTTATCATTCCTCTTCCCCATCCATAGTTTCCTATTTTGTTTTATTTTGTTTTTTAATTTATGGTATTGGATGAGTTCACTACTTTTCTCTAGTTAAAGCGTTTAGGGAATCAAAATTATTCAAAATTTGGATTACACTGGTATGGGAGAACTTTTATGGGTCAGCTTGGTCAGTCCACAAACTAGTATTTATTAAGTGCCCACTGTCTTTTTTTATTATTATAGCTTTTTATTTACAAGATATATGCATAGGTAATTTTACAGCATTGACAATTGCCAAACTTTTGTTCCAATTTTTCCCCTCCTTCCCCCCCCTTCCCCAAATGGCAAGTTGATCAATACATGTTAAATATGTTAAAGTATAAATTAAATACCATATATGTATACATGTTCAAAGAGTTATTTTGCTGTACAAAAATAATCGGACTTTGAAATAGTGTACAATTAGCCTGTGAAGGAAATAAAAAATGCAGGTGGACAAAAATAGAGGGATTGGGAATTCTATGTAGTGGTTCATAGTCATCTCCCAGACTTCTTTCCATGGGTGTAGCTGGTTCAATTCATTACTGCTCTATTGGAACTGATTTGGTTAAGCACCTACTGTCTTAAAGCCATTGTGCTAAGTACTATGGGATATAAAAAAAGTTAAGACAGTTTTTGATCTCAAGGAGCTCAAAGCCTAATAGGGATGACAACAAATAAGCATACAAATAAGATATATACAGGGTAAATTCTCAAAGAATAAATACTAAGATTAAAAGGGAATAGAAAAGACTTTTTGCAGAAAATATTTGAAGCTGAGGCTTGAAAGAAAGGTAGGAGGTGGAGATAAAGAGAGATATTATTCCAGGCATGGGAGACCAACCATGAGAATACTTAGTCAAGAAATAGAGTTTTGTGTTTGAGAAATAGCAACATCAGTGTATTGGATAGAAGAGTATATACTCTAGGAAGGAGAAAAGTATAGTGCGAAAAGCCTGGAAAGGCAGGAAGGATTCAGGTTAGGCTTGGAGGCAATAAGAAGGCACTGGAATTTATTGAATGGGGATATATATATGAGGTAATTAAATCTGTGTTTTAGGGTGATCAACTTGACAGAGGCTGAACTAGAATAGGAAAAGAATTGAGGAAAGTCAACCAATATGCTATTACAATAATGCAAGAGCAAAATGATGAGGGCCTATACAAGGGTGTGTCAGTCAGATAAGAGAAAGAGGGACATATTTGAGAATATTACAAAAGGTGGGATTTAGGATGAATAAAGAAATTGATTTTGAACATGCTGAATTTAAGATATCTCACAAAAATCCAGTTTAAAATCTAATAGATAATTAGAAGCACAAGGCTATAAAGGCCAGGAGTAAGGTTAAGACAAGACAAGTAAATCTGGTAGGTATTTGCTTAGAGATGATGATAATTAAAACCATATTTCACCAAGTGAAATTGTAAAGAAGAAGGGCAGAGCTTTAGGGGACCCCCATGGTTAGTGGTCATGATGAATAAAAATCTACAAAAAGAGAAAGAGAAGAAACAATCAGTTTGGTAGAAAGTAAACCAGAAGAGAGCAGTGTAAAAAAAAAAACTAGATAGAAGACAATTTCGAGGTGTATGGGTGAGAGAAGTCAAGAAAATTAAGAAAAGACTATTAGATTTAACAGTTTAAGAGATCATTAGCAACTCTGAAGACACAACTCAAATAATATTGGAGAAAATTTCAGGAATTAGGGTAGATGCTGCCAATCACGGCTCAGAAGTAGGTCTGGATTGACATTATGGAGAACAAAACCATCCTTTAATTAAGGTGGGAACTATGTAGCTATGATTTAAAATGTAATTTTCCCCCTTATGGTAATTATCTATATTGGGATGGGGGAGGAGTAGCCTTTAATATCTTTATCTTGATGTTTTTTATTCTTTAAATTGACACTTTTTTTTTTTCATTGCTCTAAAGTGGTGGAGTTAGGAGTTAGTCTCAGATGCCACCTATAACACTGCTATTTTGTTAAAAATTAAATCAGTCCTTTCATTTTATAGATGAATAAACTGAAGAGAAGTTCACAGATTTTTCTAAAGTTATAAAACCAGCAAGTAATGGAGACAGAATAATGGAGACAGAATTATAATTATGTTTTTTAACACTTGACTATCCTTCAGATTATAGGCAATTTATTTTAAAAATTCTATAACACAATACATTCCTTAATAATCACAGAGTTAGTTAACTATAATACAACTGGTTGATATCTTTTTATTTTAACACATTGCAGTTGCATTTTGACAGAATGTTTTTTCATTTTACTTTGAAATTTAGAGATGAATCTAGCACTCAGAGATTGTTCCTGGAAATCTAATAATATTTAGGTTCCAATCTGTTGAGCCTCTTCTGACCAACAGACACTCTAAAAATATTTGTGTATATGGAACAATTCAAGGAAATATAAAGAATTTTAAATCCGTACCAAACAGAAACCAAACCACTGCTCCATATCTAGCTCTCCTCAACTTGTCCTCCTTTCCTACTCACCCATTACTTACAGTTACACAGTCTGTACCTTAAATTCATTTCTTAATTATCTCTGGCATTTAGAATCCCTTATTTCTTTCAAAACTCAGCTTAAGATCCACTTTTTTATTATAGCTTTTTATTTACCAGATATATGCATGGGTAATTCTTCAGCATTAACAGTTGCAAAACCTTTTGTTCCAATTTTTCCCCTCCTTCTCCTCCCCACCCAGATGACAGGTAGATCAATACATGTTAAATATGTTAAAGTATATGTTAAATACAATATATGTACACATGGCCACACAGTTATTTTGCTGCACAAAAAGAATCAGACTTTGAAATGATGTACAATTAACCTTTGTAGGAAATAAAAAATGCAGGCAGACAAAAATAAAGGGATTGGAAATGCTAGGTAGTGGTTCATTTCCCTGAGTTCTTTAACTGGGTGTAGCTGATTCAATTCATTACTATTCCATTGAAATTGATTTGTTTCATCTCATTGTTGAGGAGGGCCACGTCTATCTGAATTGATCATCATATAGTATTATTGTTGAAGTATATAATGATCTCCTGGTCCTGCTCATTTCACTCAGCATCAGTTCATGTAAGTCTCTCCAAGCCTTTCTGAAATCATCCTGTTGGTCATTTCTTACAGAAAAATAATATTCCATAATATTCATATACCACAGTTCATTTAACCATTCTCCAATTGATGGGCATCCACTCAGTTTCCAGTTTCTGGCCACTACAAAGAGGGCTACCACAAACATTTTGGCACATACAGGTCCTTTCCCTACTTTAAGATCTCTTTGGGATATAAGCCCAGTAGTAACACTGCTGAATCAAAGGGTAAGCACAGTTTGATAACTTGTTGAGCATTGTTCCAAATCGTCAAGCTCTACTTTTTTTCACCTTTTCTGATCTTTAAACTATTTGTTCCCACTCCCCCAAATTACCCTGTATTCATTCTGTGTATATTTATATATGTACGTATTGTTTTTTCTCCAATAGAATGCTAGTATGTTCCCAATACCTTGTTTCATGCCAGATACATAATAAGCATTTAACAAATGCTTAATGACTCTCTGGATGAGCTCAAAGAATTTCTAAAATTATTGTAAATTTCTTTCTGCTACATAAGTTAGAATCTAAGATGGTAGGCCAAGAGTTATTGTGATAAGCTCTAGGTACAGTAAATTTATCCAAGATAAATAAAAATACATGTCCATGTTTAGTACTCTGGGGGGATAATTCTTGTATGTCTCCATAGGGAACTAAAAGGTAAACTCTTTTGGGGGGGGCAATTTGTAGTTGCAAGAGGTGATTTGTGAGATTACCCAATTTAATGAGTGAACATTAATGAATTTGGATGGGCCCTAATCCTTAAATGAAATATAATATTTCTATTAGTTATGAATGTAGACAACAACCAGTATTCTGAGAAGTGGTTTCATAGGCTTTACTAGACTATTATTGGCATTTATGACACACAAAAACGTTAAGAATCCCTGCTATTCAGGATATGGAATTACCCTTTGGTGCCTTCTGGAGAATGCAATTAAATGATAGGAATTACCAAGATAAACTAAAGGATGAATTCTTGTTAGATCTGCTACTCCTTTGTGATGGCCTATAAAAGATATTTTCATTGATACAAATCTTTTCCTTTTTTACTTTTTTTTTCCCAGTAGAGAGATCCTGAGAGGTGATATAGAACATCTGCCCATCTTCCCTTCCGTCCCTATAAAGAACTATTAAAGTGTTAAGGGAGAGAGTTCTGGCACAGGTAGCCATATGTTCATCCACATAGTTCAAAAGGGAATTTTACAGTTTTATTCCTGAATGCTTGTCTCCTGGTTAAAAAAGGAAATTTCCTAGGAATTATGAAAATAGAAACTCGATTACTAGACATAGATGGGGTTTTTCTGGTCAGTGCCAACTTTGTGAATTGCCTCACTGGTAATTGCAGGTTCAAGACTCATGAAATTTGATCTTTTATCTATCTAGTGAAGGGAGAATTTTCCAAGAGGTACCAGACTTAGAGATTGCTTTACAGATACCTCAAATCAGGGAGTAAGAGCACCCAATCTACCCGTTAGGGAAAGGGACTTATCTGAATAGCAAATTTCCTGAACAAACATGCTTTTTGGAAAGAGAAGAGGAATACACACACACACACACACACACACACACACACACATACACACACACACACAGCTCCTCATGCTGAACAGAGCAGTTTCATGAGACCAAAAGCAATGAAATAAACAAGCAAGGGACTTGGGACTTTATAACCTGCTTTTACAGTGAGTGATTTGTATAGTGAAGGGGATTGTTCACCTAGCATTCCCAGGTATGATTCTATTTCAGTGGGCTGTCCAAATGAAAATTTGGCCTTATAAGTCATATTTAGGGAAATTGTGTAAGATTATGTGAGAAAAAAGAGTAAGGAAAAGTGCATTAATTATTTATATATTAATTATTGTGTGTTTTTTGCATTTGTTTATGGACAAGAGATTCTTTTGTGTGGATTTTTAATACTTCATGGGGTGAAATAAAAGTTGTTCTATACTCAATACACATTTCTTAACAAAAAAAATCAATAAAAGCTGTTCTGTCCCCAATGTGCATTTTTTAGGATCATAGACCTGGAACTGAAAAGAACATCAAAAGCTGTGGAGTTCAATCTCCTTATTTTGCAATTGAGGAAATTAAGGCTTAAAAAGTTTAAGTGAATTGCCCCTGAATAGTCCAGGTGAAAGCATCAGATACAGGATTTGAGCCCAAGGATTCTGACTTCAGGATTCTTCACTGTATTATACATCTGCTACCTTGAGTTTTTGTATGGATCTTTTACCCATATCTGTGGAGACCTGTTGTGGTGGTTGTGGTTTTGGTTGCTGTTCAGTTATGTTCCACTCTTAGGACTTTCATTTGGGGTTTTCTTGACAGAGATACTGGAGTGGTTTGCAGTTTCCTTTTCTAGCTCATTTTACATTTGAGGCATATTCACTGAGTTTGCTAAACTTACTGAGGCAAAAAAGGTTAAGTGACTTGCTCAAGGTCACAGAGCTGGTCTGTGTCTGAGGCTAGAGACTCTGGCTGGGGATGAGTTACAAACATGTAAACCATAAAGGGTACTTGTTTCCTATGTGCAGAAAAGGGATCCTTCTGACCATATATATGTCAGAGAATGATTGAAACATCTTGGGAATTTTATACTTAGCTATGATTATTATCTCCTAACCCCTTCTCTCCATTCTATTTTAATCTTATCCTATTTATTGTACTAGATAGGGGCAATGTGACGAAATAAAAAGAACATTGAATTAGAAGTTGAGAGACCTGTTTCTATGCCATGAATCTTCTTTTGACTGTGTGAACTAAAGCAGTTACACAATCTCTTTAGACCTCATAGTCTTCCTCTATAAAATTGGGATAATAATACTTACACAACTTAACCTCACAAGAGTGTTGTGAGGATCAAGTGAAACCTTATAAAAGTGCTTTGTAAACAATTGTTAGATACATACCAACCCTTTCTTGTTCTGGAAGAATGAATATAGACCTTGGAACCATAGTTTTAGAAATGGAAGGGATCTTAGGGGTCATAGTCTAGCCTGCTCATTTTATAGGTGTGGAAACTGAGGATCAGAGTATTCAGATGACTTGCCAAAGATCATAGGCATTAAGTGACAGAGACAGGGTTCAAACTTGGGTTCTCTCCTAAACACAGCATTGTTTTCCATAGCACCATGCTGCCTCCAGAGAGTACTTTCTTGGAACATATTTCATAACAATTTATCTCAGAAGAATTTGGAACTACTCAAGAGATTCAGATATCTAGAATCATGAAAAAAATACTACTTTCTGTGCCTTTATTTTCAGCCTTTTTTTTTTTTTTAAATCATCATAATACATGTTAGGACTAAGTAGGTTTAAGGCCCTGAACTAAGAGTTTTTAATTTGGTTTAAAGTGATTTACATTTTCCTTCATTTTCTATCTCATCCCATCTTTCATCCATCATACCAGGGGCATTACCAATAGTACTCTAAAATGTCATCTTTGACCTTTTCTTCCTGATTTCCCTCCACCTAAACTGGATGTAACTAGATACAAAAGGATTGTATTTCTTAGCTTTAATCTGACATGAAAATACTATCAGAGTTTTTTTTTTCTTTCTTTCTTTAAATCCTCTAGAATCCTTGTGCTTTCTGACTGCTGTTCCTGGACTTCAAAATTACTTGATGAGAAGCTGGGGTGAAAAGAGAGAAATATGAAAAGAAATTAATCAATCAATACGTATTTATTAGATGTCTATCATATACCAGACACTCTTGCTAAGTGAATAGGGTACAAAGACAGTAAAGGAGTCTATTATTCTGGAACATGGCTTCTCTGTCACCATGAGGAAAAAACTGGGCATGGGTTCGGGGACTGGGATGGAGATTTTTGTGTTCTATTTAAGGTGCTCAATGTCCCTGGACTAACTCCTTCCCTCCCTGGTGCCTCTTAGCATAACTAGTTCCTTATTCTGCAAGATCTGATACCATCTGCCTCGCTTTAGGCATGGAATTTAAATCTTCTCTGTGTCTGCTCTCTGTATTTTCCAAAGGTGCAAGGGATACAAGAGGCTTTCAGAGCCACGGTCCAAGGAATGTGTCAGAGCTCCTCCATGCAAAAGTGTATTAACCCCTACCTCCGAGTCTTTGCTTAAAGGCCGGAGCAACACTTCCGAAGGATGGCCCACCCCCTGGCCGGTGATAGGCTGCTGAGAATAGCAACAGCTTGTGTCACTGGAAAGGGCAAAGCTTTCTGAAATAGAAACAAAAGTTGTTCACGAATCACTCCGGCTGGGTCTGAAGTTCCCCAGCCCCCCCCCCCCCTTCCCTCCCCCTGAGTTGTTTCTCCTCCCCCTTCTCCTGTCACAGTCTCTTATACCACGCTGCTATGGGGAAAGTAACTGCTTCCATTTCTGTCGGTAGGATAGGTTCTGGTCTTGCACACTCCGAGGAAAGACTGTAACTTGGAGATGACATGACAATGGTACCTGTTCAAAGCGCAGAGGAGCCTGACCGGCTGTGCCAGAAAATGAGTGCGGCAGAGAGTGACTGCAACAACAGTCCGGACGGCGCTGGGCGGCAGCTTCCCGCTCCAAGAGGTAAAAAGCACCCCTACTCCCTCTCCCAGTCCCCCATGGGGACCGATCCATGGACCCCGGGAGTTTAGCATAGCAAATAGTAACCCTGCTGACCGAGGATGGAGCACCAGGATGGGACAGGGAGCTAGGCTACTAGGGCTAAATCCCTGGAGGTACTGACCTTGTTTAAAGACAAAAGGTGAGCTGCCAGCAAAATCCTGAGGTTACTCTCGGCCCTTTGAGATTTGCCCCAATAGCAATCAATCCTGTGCTTTCATTCCTTCCACTCGGGCGCTGGAATGCATAAATCCTCATAAGGGAAAAGTTTACTAGAAAAGTCAACAAAACCTGTTCGCATCCATCTATCCATCCATTCCTATCCATCCTCCAGAAAGTGGGGGTGGGGGTGTTTTAGGGAATCCCATTTACCCCCTGGCACAATCACACTCTCTCCTTAAAAAGCGGATTGTTGGATGACAGTGTCCTAGAGAGCGATGAAGCTCGGTTAAATTTAATGGAAAATACACAGTACAGTCATTCAGGAACATTCTTCCTCCACACACCCCCTTTTTCAAATCTCACACTTGTGCCTATTTGCAGTGACTTTAAGCCTCCTTTTAAAGCCTGGACTGTCTTTTTGGAAGGAAACTTTTCCATTACTTTTGCTCATAAAGTTTGAACTAATTCATTTCAGTTGTCTTCGTGAAAGCAAAGCAACTTTCTTTGGCTCTAAAGTTACTTTGTTTTTTAGTTTACTTGAAGATATTTCCAATGCCACATAACATGTTTCTGGCACTTTTTCCTCCATCAATGTGTGCTCAAGAAATGAAAATTAATTTTGATAATAGCCACAGCCTAAAATAATTAGATAAATCTGCTGCTGAAAATAAAAATCATATTCCATATTCCAAAGACAAGTGGGGGGCATCCTTGGTGACTATGGTGATGTATGTGTCAGAATATAACACATTCATTTAGAGATGTCATAATTTAAGTGATCAGTTTCTAACCCTACATAACGAGTTTTAATAATAGGATTCTATCATATTTCTGGTTTTTTGAAAAACATCTAGGGTTTAAAAAAACTTCTTTGACTGAATACTTGTTTGCTGAATGCTGTCTTCTACTATCAGATCATTCAGATTTAATTATATTTCAGTTTGGTTATTAGAACATCAACATTTCATTTCTCTAGAAAAGTTCAGAATATTAACATAAATTCACAGTGAAAAATAACAATTATGTGATAGAATAAAACATTTTAAAGTATTATGCAATAATTCATTAGGCAGAGATTTTTTGAGTGCCTACTAAGTGCAGTATGCTATTAAGTACCGGTAGAGATAAAAAGATATATGAGACCAGCCTCTCCTCACAGATGTTCTTGATATAACAAGGGGAATAAGATATGGATAAAATTAACTATAATATGAAGTAGCATATGATAAATGCATAAGAAAGTTAGAATTAAGTTCTATGGCAGTTCAGAGGAGGGACAGATCACTTTAGTTAGAGAATAGCAGAAGTGTCATTTAATCTGGATTTTAAACTATGCTAAACTGGGGATGGCAGTGAAAGAAGAAGAAAAACCAGGGATAAAAAGGGATTGATTTTGTGAAAAAAAAGAGTGATATAGTAACTCGATTTATCATCATTATCAGTTAGTAAAAAGTAAGATTCTTCAGGCTAGGAATTGTTTTTCTTTGTAACCCAGCACTGGGACAGTACTTTGCCTATAGTAGGCATTTAAGCTTGCTAAATTTAATAACACTTAGAACTTTAAGATGCACAAATAATTTTTAAAATAAATCTTTTGAATTAGATAATACAAATATTATTAATATTATTTTATAGCTCAAGAAATTGAGACAGAGAACTTAAATGAATTATCCAGGTATAACATCACTGATTATGTGCATTGTGTGGAAAATTCAAACTGGAGACTAATGGAAAAAATACATTTGGCCTTTGAATTCTTTTTGGGGAGTCTATTAGATGAGAATTCAAAACTCAACAAAAATAAAGAAGTCCCATTGTTAAGACTGAACTCAATAAATGGAAAAGTTCCCCGGATTTCTTATTCTGTATGTCTCCTCACTTATTCCAGATAACACACTTTAAATTAGGAATAAACAGTGTCACTTCTCACAGGTTTCACCCCAAAGTAGAACTCTGAGTATATGCTCTTACTTTATGGCTCACATCATTCCTAATGGTACTAATTCAGAATAATAATAAATACAAACAGTAGTAAATTAATAAAGGGGAGACAATGACAATATCACAAGAAAAAGATTTTCCAGGAATGTAAGTAAATTAATTGTGAATAATTGAAAATCTGTTGTGTAATTTTGGTGGTTTTCATAAAATGGGATCTTTTCAATAGGCTCTAAAGCTGTACAACTTTATAAATCTCCCAATGCAAAATATAATTCATAAATAATAACTGACATTTATATAGTTAATACTAAATATTATCTCTGCACTTTGCTTATGTCTCCCAAATGTATTGAAATTGAATTATTTTAATATTAAAAATGGTAGATGGCTCAAGTGTTATGGATATCCTATTTATATTTTAAATACATTCATTATCTTTCCTTTTTAATGTTTTAAAATTTGCAGTCACTTCTAAAGGGGGGAAAAAAACCCTTTTCCTCCCATCCAGATTGAATCCTCCTTATAAATAAAGTACCTACAGTGACTTCATCTTTGTAAATGATATTCTGCTCTCTAGTTCTTTGCCCATCTTCCATGAGGAGCAATGTATGTTTAAATGAAATCATTTACATATATAGAAAGAGTAAAAAGTATTCCTTTAAAATCTTAACAACTGAATCTTGCCTTGTTTTTTACTCACAAGGTTGGACTATAGTTAACAAAATCTTAACCTTGTTTTTTGCTCACAAGGTTGGACTATAGTTAACTAAGAAAAGTAAAATATTAATAGGATTTTTTCTATATTGCCTAAGACATATGTGAGTATCAACTTATGTATGTTGTATGACATGGTTACAGACATGTATTTTCTATATTAAAGAAAGATGCTCTATAAGACTGACAAGTCATTTAATTTTGTTAGTCTCTAAAATTAACAATGCTATTTCTGCTTAATGAGAGGAAGACTAGCTTCTTGGCCCAACTGTAACAATAACTAGTTGTGTGCCTTTGTGCAAATTAACCCAACCTCTCTCAGTTAACTCAGCTTTAAAGAGGATGGAGTTAGATTTGAAGATCTCTAAGATCTTATCTAGCCCTAATATTATTTAAAAAAATATTTTCCTAATTCTTTGAGCTTCTACTTGAAGGAAGCTTTCATTTCCACTCCTTTTTTTCTTCTCTGTAGTATCTATGACATTTTCATTTAAGGAATTCAGAACATTGATGATTATCAAGTCCCTAATGAAGAAAGGCTTCCCAGTTTTTCTGGAGGCAGAAACTGTGGCACAAAGAAAGGTGAATTACACAATGAGGGCAGAGGGATCATGGAATCATAGACTTGAGTCTGGAGAGGATTTCAGGAAATATCTAGTCCTTCCCTTAGTTTACAGTTTACAGGAATCTGAAATCTAGGGAAGTTAACTGACTTTCCTAAGGTTATACATACAGTGCTGGTGCTAAGAATAGAATCCCAGTCTTGTGCCCTTTCTACTATGCATACCACCACCACCCATTTCCACTTCAGTATATTCTTCCTTGCAGCTTTTCCAAAGTTTTGTTATCACAGTATAAGGACTATTGACTCAAAATATGCTCCTTCATGACCTTGGAGATAAAATGGGAAAAATACTGATTCTAGAATAAGAGAATTTGATTCAGATCCTGTCTCTGATGCTTATTACCTGTGTAAATTTTGGCAAGTGATTTGGTTTATTCATGTGTAAAATGAAGGGATTGATGGCCTTGAAGGCTCCTTCTATCTCAAGTTCCACGATTATGTGAATAATCCTTCTCTCCCAATTATATTCTCTCTCTCTCTCTCTCTCTCTCTCTCTCTCTCTCTCTCTCTCTCTCTCTCTCTCTCTCTCTCTCTCTCCTCTCTTTTGATATCTCTGTCTTTGTCTATCTTTCTCTTTTGATATCTCTCTTGTATGTCTTTGTGTCTCTTTCTGTCTCTATCTCTCTGTCTCTTTTTATTTATATGTCTCTCACTTTCTGTTTTGCTAAATCTGTCTCTCTTTTGGTATCTCTGTCATTCTGTGTATCTTCCTGTGTCTCTATTTCTCTTTAACTGTCTGTGACTCTTTCTCTTGTCTGTTTCTCTCTCACCACAGAAGCCAAAATTCGTAGCAACTAGGACATTGAATGACTTGGAATCAAGAAAAATCTGGTTTTCGTGATTTCTCTCTTACCAACTTTTATTACTTTGTGACCTTAGATAAGTCACTTTTTACTTTTGAAGGACTTAGTTTCCTCATGTATAAAATTAGGAAAGTGAGCTAAACAACCTATGAGGTCTCATTAAGCTCTAGAACTATGATATGATCTCTGTCTTCCATTGGTTTTTCCCTCTTTTTCCTTCTAGAGAAGTAAGAAAAACTTCTTTATACCTTATGCAGTATTCTATTCATTACACATGTAGCTCCATTTTGTTTCAAGCCTGTGGCACTTTCCTGCAAGATACTCCTGTAATATTGAGTGCTACATTCACAAAGGGAGATGATCCTTCAGATGAACTTCTAAAATTCAGTGGAATTGTTGAGAGGCAGGGCAAAGTAACCAAATTTCTGGTGGTGAATGGGATGCAGCGCTTGGCACCACATAACTGTCCTCCTATAAATTACCTTGAGCTGAAGATGGGAGTGAGATTACACATGTATGCAAGGTTATAACTTCACAATTTCTGGCTTCTGAGTCAAGCCCAAAGACTGATAGAATTTAGTCAACTTAGACTCACAAATTTCAGATGAAGCTTTGCTTATAGAGGCTACAATACAGGAAGGCTTCACCATAATTCATGATTTCAAGAGAAGAGACATTATCAACTAGCCCTATATATGAATATGAAGGATGAATCAGGACCTTTTAAGAGCAACTTTTCAATTATAGGAGGCTTATGTGGTTAATTTTCTAAGCATATTTAAGCACTTAAAAATAAATTGCTGTATATACGACTTGAATCAAAGCTTCACCAGTAGCATTTTTCTAATAAAAGTTAGTTTAACTTGTGGCTAATAAAAGTTCTCTGATCTCTATTAGACTGCATTCTATGTATGTAATGTACAATTGCCTGAGAGAGAGTTGAGGGTTGATTGGGCTTCGATCTTGAGGGAGTGCCTTCCCTAAAGTGTTTGAGAAAGAGTTCTTTCTATAAAACTTTTTAAGTTGGATTGAGTCTGAGTTGTTTCCTAATAGAAAGCTTTCTTAAAAGGAATGATTATTGAATGAAATGTAATCAGGAGGGCTTTTAGAATTAAATCAGGATTTAAATGATTAGAAACTGGATCAAATTTTCTCTTTCACTTGGAGACTCTCCACCTTCATCTCCTAATACATGTTTAGGATACATTTCTTGCTGACTTCTCCAATAAATGAAAAATCTTGTGAGATACTTCTTGATTTGGTAACAGTTGAGCAAGATATCTTCACAATACATATTCAAGAAGGTGGTGGTGTTTTCCTAAGTGATCCGGATTTACTTATGACATGAAAATGTTTCTCCCCTTATATATCATATGGTATATTGGTATCCAGTCTTCCCTTAGGCTTATCTCAGGTACCATCTCTTATTCAAAGCCTTTTCTAATGTCCCTAGTTCTTTGGATTCTTTCTCTGGAAATTTCTTTGTCTTTACTTTATTTGTATGCATGTTGTATTCTTTATCCCCAATAGAATGCAAACTCCTTGAGAATAGAGGTTTGATTTTTGTCTCTATCAAAATACAGTGTTGTGTTGTGGTGGTGAAGTGAGATAAGTGCTGCATTGGACATCAGACGATCTTTTCAATTCTGGCTCTGCCCCTTATTACTTTTATGACACCGGGCAAATCACTTGAATTGTTCTGAGCCTCTGTTTTCTCATCTGAGGAATGCTAGATGACCTTGAAGTTTATAATAATTTGATACATAATAGGTGCTTAAAAATAGTTAAATATGATACAAATCTTTGATTTGAAAGAGCCATTTTCTAAGGGACAATTTCAGTGCTATTCTAGTCCCTCCAAAGTAGTTGGGTCATTTTTCATAAATCATGAATGATGATTTACATAAAGCTGATTTTAGGGTCTTTTAAAGGTAGCAATTTTTAAATTATAAATTATTTTAATTAAGAAAATAGAAAAATATAACCATTAATTTGATTTACAATAGTATAATATTTATTTTTGAGATAAATAAAGTGTATTTTTAAAAAATTGTTTCTTCCCTAAGGGAATGAATGCTTCTTCAGGAATCCTCATGACTCATTCTAGTTTGCCATTAGGTTTGTGGATTGCCAAACTATATTCCAATATCTGTAGTCTTTGATATTTTTGATATTTATAATTCTAAAAAGAAAGTGAGAAAAAATTAAAAATAAATTTTAAAAAGGTGAGGGAGATGGATAATGACATTTGAGAATCTTCCCTTAAGTGAAACCCCTGATTCAGAAATGCAATACTATTTTTGTTTTGTTTTTAAGAGAGGCATAGTTACAAATAACATCAACTTTGTGATAAGGGTTTAAATACAAATGGAATATTTTCATTTATTTGAAAAAACATGTAGGAAACCCCAAAGCAGGATCACAGAAAGAGTGTTTCATGGAAAAGACAAGTTTATTTTATTTAGGAGTTTCCAAGTTCTAAAACAAAAGGTATTCAAGCATTCACTGGGAAGATACTGATGTGCTGAGTTAAAAGGGGGTGGCATTTTTACTCTTATATTTCTCTGGTATCATTAAAAAGATTATACTTTTTTGACTTTTAACTCTGATGCCATATTATTGCTTGGTGGTGAACCTGAATATTGGGAGATTGTATTAGGATAGAACAAGCTCTCAACATTCCTACCAAGAAGTCTGAGAAGTTTAGTTAAATTTTGAGAGACTTCAATAGAAGGTTGGCCACTGAAAAAGTTTTATTATTTTTTCCTAGTCATAACAATTTCTGAAGACCATCAATAAGACCTTGAACTGTAGCAATCCTACAATGATGAAATTGTAAACTGTGGATTACCTCAGATGCCACTTACTTGCTATTTGATCTTGTGATTTCTTCTTCCTAGAAAAATGGGGGGGGGAAGAATTAGAATATATGATCCCTAACGTTCCTTCCAGCACTGGAGTGGTTCATCTGTATTTGTTAAGCAGGTAACATTGATTTTTCTCTTTTCTGATCATCTATATTATTTAGCTATATGCCCTGTGTATTAAGGCAAATTGGTTGAGTTTTCAATCTTTACAGTATTACATGCTATTGCCTTGTATGTCTTTCATGTATTTGTGTAAGTTTTGGCTGTCAATGAAGTTTCAACTCAACAAGGAATATTGGATTTGGAATAAGAGGATTTAAGTTTAAATCTCAATTCTTCCACTTATGACTTAGGTAAACCTGGGCAAAATATTTAACATCTTGGGGCCTTAGATCCTCATCTAAAATTGTAGGAATAAACATGGTCTCTTCTATCTCTAAATCTATGATCCTATGATCCTGAGTACTTACTATATGCTAGGTGCTTACTAGATCTAGAAATATGAATAAAAACAAATTAAATAGTTGCTGCCCTCAAGGAGTAAACATTCTATTATGTGATTAGAATATACATAAATAAAAAATAATTTGAGGAGAATGGGAGGATTAAAAACTTAAGGTAATCAGAAAAAAGTTTATGTGGTACTTAAACTAAACTTTTCTAGAAACTATGGATTTTCAGAAGTTGAAGCAATAAGGGAGTACATTCCAGATAGAAGAAAGAGCTCATGTAAAGATACTGCCAGGAAGTGGAATATTGAGTTTGGGAACTGCAAGGACATTATGAGCTATTTAGGGACTGGTATTATGGATTAACTCAACAAAAACATATGAAGGTTCTGTGATATTTTCAGTGTATGAGATTTCTGTTGTAAGAACTCCCTCTAGAAGGGTAGAACACAAATTGGTGTTCATCTATGAATTAGCAAATCCCAGGAATTGGTTTGAAACTGATAAGAAGTAAATATCCCCTTATAACAAATAAACATAGTCAAGTAAAGCATATTTACACAGAAGTTATGTTCATATCTCTTTGTTCACCTTGAGACTATCACTGCTCTATCAGGAGGTAGGAAACATGCTTCAATGACAGGTGATCCATAGTTGTTATTTGTCATTGCTTAATGAAAATTCTTATGTCTCTTTCAAAGTTGCTTTTTTTTTTTGGTAGAGTAAAGAGTTATTGTGTAAATTGTTCTCATGGGTCAGCTTACTTTACTCTGCATTAATCAAGATTTCTTCTAAGTGATCTACTTCATTTCTTATGACACAATGCTGTTCCATTGCATGCATATACTATTGTTTCTTTAGCCATTCTCCAATCGATGGGGACCCCTTTAGAGTCTAGTTCTTTGTTTTTTGTTTGTTTGGTGTGTGTGTATGTTTTAAATTCCCCTTCAGGATCAGGGAATTTGTGTTGTTTGCAACTCTTCCTTTTCTGGTATTATCCTCTCTTTTACCCACTCCTCTTTCCTATTACTGCCTATTTCCCTGGTGAGTGTGTGTGTGTGTGTGTGTGTGTGTGTGTGTGTGTGTGTGTGTGTGTATGTGTGTGTGTTGATTATGCTTATGCATACATATGTTCAATTTTTCTTAGATAAGAGTGAGACTCATCAGATGCCTGGTCCAATCTTCTCTTGAGAAGGGAGGGCTTATTTTCCCTCTTTCTCACACACTCTAGTTATGCAAATAGCAAGTTTTGACTTTTCTTCCTCCTTTCTACACTAATGAATTCCTTTTACTCTCCTCTTTTTTTCTTCTTCAAACTCTAAGAGTATAACCAAATACACCCCCAGGTCTTCCATTTTTCTTATTTAACTCCCTCAGTAACCTTTGAAAGTATTAAAGCTATGAAGAGACACTTGTTTCTTCTCTCCCTATTAGATGTTAGCATTGTATCATTGTAATTTTCTTCCAGTTGCTCAAATGAAATTTCCCTTCCAGTTTTCTCTTGACTTGTGTATATTCAGCTTTGATCTTTTCATTTAAAAATGCTTTAAAGTTTCCAATTCCATTAGAGTTTCATTCCCCTTCCAGTTCCCCCTGTTGAATTATGCTCACTTTTTCAGATAAGGATTTTTACATTCTATGGAGGGAAAAAGCCCTATCATTTATAGCTGCCCAAAAGTAAGTTGTGCTTTCTGAAAGCAATCTTCATTAGAGATTTTCAAGACAAGATTGAATGATATTTAAAAAATTCAAAAAATGAATTGTAAGGGACATTGTAGTGGGAATGCTGATAAATTTTCTTTCAACTTTGGAATTCTCTGAGTGAATGAAAACTGTCTTCAATAATTACCAAGTGATTTATAATTAAAGTGAACTTGCTACAGAAATTATCATGTAATATATTCCAAGTAAATTATTTTTTTTAAAAAAATTGGAGAGTGTAATCTATTTAGGATCAATCATGTCACTCTATTAAAGTAGATAATTGAGAGCATATTATCATCATTACATTTTATATCATGCTTTATGGTTACAAAATGACTTCTCTGCTTTTGTATTTTTTATCCTCATAACTAACAGTGGGGATGGCACAAATATTATTATCCTCATTTTATAGATGAGAAAACTGAGGTTTAGAAAGTTGAAATGACTTTATCCAGTGAGAAGTAAATCTGGGATTCATATTTCAAGTCCAATACTCATTTTTCTATGTATAATAAATGCTTCTTGTCTCGACTAAATCCTTATAATATTACTTATTTTGTATATACACACATGAGAGGCAGTATATTATGATGATCTGAAAGCCAGCGTTGGAATAAAGGAGATTTGAATTCAAGTCCAGCCTTTGAGATGCATTTGTTGGATGACTATGATAATCTGTAACTATGATACAGGGAAGTGTCTACGATTATAGTTATATCTACAATTATAATTATAGAGGAGTTGCTGTTCTGCATCTATGAGAAAATATCCATATCTGAGAGTTTCTTATATAATAAAATCACATGTCCTGACAATAACAAACAAATAAATATAGATACATATAGATACATTGTATATTTAAGGTTTGAGGGAGGAAGGAGAGAAGAAAAATTGTATCTTTTTAGAATCTCAGCACTTTTTACCTTTTTTTTTTTTAAATGAATATCAAACCTAGGGAAATGAACCCTTCCCATCATGTCTAAAAGAATAATCAAATGCCAAATTTCTTATCATTAAACTATTGGTAATAGCTGGGAATTTTTATACATAGAAATAAACACTGATGACACACAAATATATCCCTAAATTTATTGATTCCTGCCAACACATCTCATATATTTGGAGTGCATTCCACCTCCATCTCTTACAATTCTTTTTTTCCTTCATGATTTAGCTCATGAGAAGCCTGTCCTCATCTTTATGGTTTTTAATGTTCTGTTTGTGCTCTGTATTGACTTCTCTAAGTGTAAAGAGAGAAATTCGACTTGTGATACCGCTTGTGTAATCATGTACTCAAGTGTAATAATCAAACATGTAAGGCATCAGTGGTCTCTCTTACTAGTACTCTGTCTCCTGTGGTGACCTCATTTCCTACTCAACCCCTTTGTTCTGGAAAAAAAAATTATCTTTTAAAAAAGCACAGGCAAATTCTATGCTCTCTCTTCCACCTTAGCTTTCGACAAAGGGAATAAAGTATGCTTTTTTTCTTAGGGCCAAAAGAAACTCCCAACCCCCAACTGTCCTTTCTGCCATCCTTAATCATATAAGTCAAGCTGTCACTTGTTCTATTGAAGAGACTAAATCAACAAACAATTAAAAGACATAAAACAATCGAGGAATAGGTTATTTGGAACACAAGCTGACTCAGAGCTGCAACTCATAGGTAACACAATAGATTTCTCTGCCTTTACTCTTCCCTTCTCCAGAAAAGGAAGACTGAAAATGAATGTATTGGACAGGTAACTAAGGACAGTTCTTTCACAAGAATAGAGAGGGGAGAAAGTAAGATGTCTTTGGTTTGTATTTAGTTCATCCTCTAAACTGCATTCAAAATCTTCCTTTCCCAGAGTTCACATTTTCAACTTAATAATATCACTGCTTCTGTGACCTTCAGGCAAAAAATTATTGGTTATTCTAAGTATTCCAAATTTAGTCCTGGTAGCATGGTTACTGTTGAACCAATTTGTGTATATGTATATGTGTGTGTGTGTGTGTGTGTGTGTGTGTGTGTGTGTGTGTTGTGTTATATCTTCTCAGTAAAACATAAGCTTCTTTAGGACAGAGACTTTGTACTTTCTGTTTATGTATCTCTTGCACCTAGTATGATGCTTAAAAGGTATGTTAAATTGAATAAAACTGTATATAATTAAGGCCGTGAAAATACTGGACTTTTAAAAGCTACAAATGACATTGATTAATGATAGAAAAAGAAATAAAATTGAATTTTGGCCATAAGTCAACTTTGAACTTTTTTTTAGGGTCATCATGTTTTATTTTTAAAAAGTAGAATTAGTCTAGACATTAAGTTTTAGTTACTTGAAAGTAACACTGATACAAAATTGTGGGAAGAGATTTATCACCATTGGAAAAAAAGTACTGGATACTTGCCATAAATGCTGTTATTTTATGCCTCATGTTTTTAAATATTGTTTCACTTAATTTTCTTCTATTAATGATGATAAAACATATCTTTTAACATACTGAACTATTCCTACATCTCTTTTAGCCAAAAAAATATAGCATAAGCTATATCATGGGTCATATCAATCAGTGTTGACTGAACAGAAGATGTAAAACAGGGTATGGCCAAGAGAGAAGAAATGATATTATTTGGAAATGACTTTATCAAAAGGAAAGTTTCAAATACAATAAACTATTCTGTCACTCATTATATTCTACCACCCTCTTTCAAGAGAAAAACTGTCTAAAAATCATAAATACAAAAAAGTTTTTATTTAAAATAAAGGTCTTAATGGAAAAAATCATACTTACACTAATTGACATCTTTTACCATGGATTTTAAAAAATAATTCCCCTTCAAGGTCTTACACATTTAAAAAGACACAGAGATATTGGATATAGGTCCACAGGAGAAATAATAAGAACTGTAGGTTGCCTCTACATTATATCCCATGGGGCATGAATGGGTTGCAACATATTACCAATGAAGATTTAAGAACAGCTGAGTAAAACATCTTCAGAAAAATATATGATTAGAAGAGGAAGTGAGCTTGTGCCATATTGAAGGTGAAAGAGAACAGAGAGATTGCTTGAGTGTTCACTTGTTATACGTGCTGTGTGAAGAGATCATTCAGAGGGCAGAATTAGAAACAATGGAGGAGTTGCAAAGAGACAAATTCATCTTTATATAATGGAGAAAATTTCCTTAAAACTAGTGATGCCCAAAAGTAATGAATTGTTTTAGAAAATGGCAAGTTCTATCTCATTGGAGACATCAAAGGAAAACTGGGACAACCAAATGTCAGGTATCTTGTAACAGAAATTTCTTGTTTAGGTATGGGTTGGATTAGATGGCTTTTGAGATCCTTTTTTGCTTTGAGATTCTGTGATTCCATGATCTAGGTCCTTGTTGGGACCTCTATGGGCATCTTTAATTGTCACAAAAAAAAATAAGGAAAATTGTATGGTCTGTACCAATGAAGAAAGAACTCATTGTTATGAATCATTCATTCAATATCATTCAATGATAAAAACTCATATCATTAAGGTCATAAGATACATTGAAATACCCCATTATAGGTTATTGCAGGATGAAGTATTCTTGAGAGGAGAGGATGAATCAGGAGGTAGGAGAAGGGAGAAGCACAGAACTAGGGATTAAATTGTAGGGTAAAAATAGCTGAAATGTAGAGTACCCTTGGAATTCTTAGAGGAATATTCAGTCCTATTCCCAGGTTACCTTGAGTAATATGTTACTTAATCATTTAAACTTTTAAAGGCTCAATTTTCTTATATGTAAAATAGGGGGTTCTTCTACATAATCTTAAAAGTCATTTCTATTTGTAAAAATATATGATCCTCTCATTCTATGTCATATGACCTTAGGAAGCCACTTGACTAGGACTAGACTAAACCCCTAATTGTGACATTATTTATTAAATTAAATTTATTTAATTAAATTTATTAATAAATAAATTTATTACATTTGTTTTATTAATTTATTAATAAATAAATTTATTAAATAAACTGTGACATTTATTAAAACCAACTTCACACTAAAATAAATTCATTGAAGTTGCTCCTCTAAACCAATGTTAATAGTATAAGGTGTTGAAAGATGAAGGAAGCATTAATATAAAGTACAGTGAAAATTGAAGTATAGTGAAATATAATGAAAATAGTTAAAATAGATGGCTTTAAAAAAATAACCTTTTAGGTTAAAAATAAGCCTTTTAGGACATAGAATTACTGAAACCCAACCTCAAAGACTTCTAAGTCTAAACTGAACCTGAACAGAAATCTCTTCTTCAACACAGGTCTTGGTTGAAGACCTTCAGTGAGGTGAAATCTACCATCTTCCAAGACTTAATTCCATTTTCAGACAGAAATATTTTGTTTGAAGACTTCCAATAAAGTGGAACCGATAGTTTGATATTAATTTCTAAAATTGATCAATTGAGACCTTGTCTAATTCTCTGAAATCTCCAAACTTGACTAATATCTCTGAGTAGTATGGAAACTGGTCAAACCTTCTATGACCAAGAGTCATAGTTGTTGATCTGTGAGCTAGAGCTTATTAAAACGCAGTCTCATTTATACAGAATTTCATTTGTACATTGGATGCCCAATGAAAAATAATATAATTCCTATGTGAGTGTCAAATGGGTTAGCTGGCTATTATCAGTGCTATATGTGCATTGATATAATATTTTAAAAACGTGATATAAATGCTAAAATGTGCAAACCTTTGCATACATGTTTGTTGTATATGTATACAGTTCTGGGATATGCTATTTAAATGAGTCTGCTGATTGAACTGAAGGGTAGGATGGAATAAGAATTATTTGAATGAATGCCGCCTTGCTTAAATGTATAACAATGTCACTAGTTTAGCCTCTGTTTTTATGTAGCAATAGATGGGTAGGATTATTTTTTACATTTGTAAGTATTCAGAATCTGATAATGCTTGGCCAAAAATTGGCTCTGTGTGTGTGTGTGTGTGTGTGTGTGTGTGTGTGTGTGTGTGTGTGTGTGTGCGCGTGCCCGCTTGTATGTGTATTTGAAGAAGATAATTATGGAATTCTAGAACTAGAAAGGATGAGTCCTTTTAGGACTAATTGGACAATAATCCAATTTACTCATTTTGCAGAAAAGAGAATTAAGGTCTAGAGAATTTTCTAGAGTTTTGCAGTCATTTAGTGACTTGTGCTGGTTCAAAAAACATTGGACTCTTGGCTTCAAGTCCAGGGCTCTTTCTTGTTTCTCCTACTTATAGAATTTGTATATACTTTTTAGTAAGATTTTGGAATCAGTAAATAAGTCTTTGCCAAAAGCCTAACGGGATATATAGTTCGATGGGCACTTGGGTCAGGAGGAAAGGAATTAAAATATTGTGAGAAACTCAATGTTTCATGCACTGTGCCAATAATATTTGTTTCATCTAACTGGCTATGAGAAATAGACAACATAGCTATTACTGTGGTAACTAATACAGTCGCTGCAAAGAATTGTTTACATTCTGTTTTCTATATCCTTTTACTGAGGATTCCCTATAATGTCTCTTGCTTATTATAACCTTCTTGCAAACCTCCTCAGACTTCTTTAAAGGATTTGTTTTTGTCTCCTGGCTTCTGTGACTGCCTTCAAACTAAAATCCTGCCTTCTGCTAGAAATCTGCCAGAACCACCTAAATTATCTCGAATTTATTTTGTATATATCTTGCTCGTTCATAATTGTTTGCATATTGCCCTCCCCCATTAAGTCATGAGCTCACTGAGGGCAGGGACTAGTCTTGTCTTTCTTTATAGCCTTAGTGCTTAGCACAGTGCCTGGCACCTAGCAGGGACTTTATAAATACTTGTAATTATTGGATTGATCAGGATCAAGAGGATGAAAAGAGAGAAAGTAAAGATTCTTGACCATGAACTATTCTAAGAGGCAGGGCTTTGTCAAGGAGATGGCAAAGTACGTTGGCAAAATGCCCAAACAAGTTAACTAATGGTAATTTAGGATAATTAAAGTGAAATACAACCTTGATCTCTATCCCCTGGAATATACTCTCCCTCCTCACCTCTGAATCTTAGAATCCCTGAACTCCTTCAAGACTCAGCTCATTTCTGTCTTCCACAGAAGTCTTTCCTGTACCCCAGCCCACATCTATTAATTTCGGACCCTCCAAGATTACCTTACATCTACTTTGTGCATTAATTTGTATATAAACATATGTGTAAATTTTGTCTTTCCATTAGCAAGGAAGATCCTTGTGAATAGAAACCATTTTTCCTTTTTTAGTATTGTTAGCTCTTACTTTATATTTATTTATTTATTTTTATTATAGCTTTTTATTTACAAGATATGTGCATGGGTAATTTTTCAGCATTAACCCTTGCAAAACCTTCTGTTCCAACTTTTCCCCTCCTTCCCTCCATCTCCTCCCTCAGATGGCAGGTAGACCAATACATGTTAAATATGTTAAAGTATATGTTAAATACAATATATGTATACATATCCATACAGTTATTTTGCTGTCAGTTCTTAGCACAGTTACCTAGCACATGGTAAATTAGCTTTATTACATGATTATTGATTTGATCAATAGTGTATGTAAATATAGATAGATATCTGTGTACATACAGAGATATTTTTATATCTCTATATAGACAGAGATATATAGATACCTGTCTATATCTTTCTATCTAAATATTAGCATGTAGATATATGGTATTATTACTCAATAGCAGGCAGAATTTAGATTGAAAATAAGAAATGTTCAATCAGTTGAATAACTTTTCCTTGTCTTTTTAAGCTCCTAAATTATTCCTGACTGAAAGAAAGCTTAACCCAAGCTTCCTTTTGGCCAGTTGGAATGGTGATTGGGCCTGCTCCCAGGGGATCAGGAATGGGAAAAGGTACTGTTATTCTTGGGCAGCTGGGTGGTACAGTGTGTGGAGTGTTGGGCCTGGAGTCAGGAATGCTCACCTTCCTGAGTTCAAATCTGGCCTGAGACCCTTATTTTGTCTAAGTCACTTAAATCTGTTTGCTTCAGTTTTCTCATCTATAAAATAAACTGCAGAAAGAAATGGGAAACCATTCCAGTATCTTTCTCAAGAAAACTCCAAATGGGGTCACAAATATTCAAACATGACTGAAATGACTATACACTGCTGTATTTACTAAATAAGGAATGGCCAGGTATGCTGTAGCATGAAAAGTAAGAAGATTTGGACTAGACTGAAATATGGAGTGAGTTACATAACTTCTCTAGATCTTATTTCCTTCATTTATAAAATTAGGGATAATACCTTTGCTATTACTTTATGATGTGATTGTCAGGATCAAATGAGATGATGCATCTAAAAGTTTTGCATATGGCCACCCTACCCTTTCTGGTCTTCCTAACATGAAGTGCCTTAATGTTAATGTTTATTTCTTTTAGCTATGGAAGCATCAAGGTTTTCCTTCTACAATATTCAGAATAATTGGAAGAGTTCTCCAAGGTGATCTATTTTTTGAAAACATTAGATCTAATTTTTTTTTCTAGATAGATGAGTATTGATATCAATGGATGCTAAATTCTTAAATGGTTATTATAATTGTCTTGGTTACTAGTGAATGTCAAGGCTACATACACCATCCCTTGAGAAAATTTAAGACATTTCATTTGTATTGGGCAATCCTTCCTCTGATACTGATCAAATCTATTCCTATTTTAGCAGAGGTCTTCAAGTGTTGAACAAGAGCTGAAAGGGGAATTTGAGGTCATAGAATCCAGCCAATTCATTTTATAAATGAAGAGACTGAAGCATATAGAGGTTAAGTGCTTTTTTAGAGTCACACAGTTAATACAGAATTTGAATCCAGATCTTGCTGACTCTAAGTTTAACAGTTTATCCATTATATTATACTACTTTTTTTGCCTGTGGCTAAAAATACTCATCGCCATCAAGGGGCTTCAGTAGAGAAAAAGAAGGCTGGAGTTGAAAGAACTGGATTATAATCCTAACTGACACAAATTAGTTGGATGACTGTCTCCGAGGCCAAGTTTTTCTCAACTACAAAACAGGGCAAATATTTGTTGTCCTGGCTATCTCTGATAACTGTGAGAATTGGATGACATCATACACTTAAAATATTTTGTGCTTCTAAGGCAGTAAATACATATTAGTTTGTTATTATTCAGTAGCAATCAGTATTTAGATGAAACTAAAAAAAAAAAAAAACAAAAAACCTTCAGGTCTAATAATCATTACTTTAGAATTTCTTCTCTTGAAAGTTGGTCTGAAAAATTGAGTAGATGTATTGGAAAATAAGGAGGAAAAAAAGTCAAATGACTTGAGATCTCTAGAAATTGTTTTGATCTCAAGTCCATTTTAAAAAATCATTCTGCAGAAATAAAAAGTCAACATGAACATTTAGTCACTGGCACTGTTAGGCACAAGACAACATTTCTGTTCACAGCAGGCCAGAATTATTACGTCTGAAGGTTTTGTCTCAAGTCTTAGAAAATAAACAAAACAGAGATATAAAATTCCTGGCTCATTGAATCACAATTTGTACAGTGGAAAGCTTCCTGGGTTTGGATCACTTCACCTGCATTTGAATTCTGACTCTGTCACTTATTTCCTGTTTAACCTTGGACAAAGTACTTGACTCTTTTATTCTGGGTTTCCTTACCTGTGAAATGAAGGAAGTAGAAGGAGTTGGACTAGACCAAAGACCCTTAACTCACATCCATGACATTTTTTTTAATGTTTGATAGCTATTTAAATACAATTGGTTTCCTTTGTAATCCTATGTATTTCATTTTATACATTTGAAATGTATAAAAGCAGAATTCTGAGAAGGGGTCTGTAGGCTTCACTAGACTGTCAAAGGAATCAATTTCACATAAGAAGGACCCCTGGACTAGCTGGTTTCCCAGGTTCCTTCCAGTGTTAGAGCTTATTATATAGTTCTTTTCTCTTTCTATAATTTTCTTTGATGCTTTTTATTACTGTTTAGTTATTTCAGACCTGCCTGACTCTTTGTGAATATCATATTTCTTGCCCTCTCAATGGATGGGGAAGGGCTGGAGAGAGAGAATTTGGAATTAAAAATGAAAAATGAACTCAGTTCTTCCTGACTGCAAGGCCACTTTGTTGTTCTAGAGTCAGGAGACCTCAGTTCTAAATTCTGTCTCTGATGCTTACAATCTGTGTAACTCTGACCAAGTCATTTAACTTTTTAGGGCTTGGTTTTCTCATCTGTAAAATAAAGAAGATTGATTTAATCTCTGAGGTTCTTTATAGTTCTCAAACTACACTGCATGATCACCTGTTGAACCTTGCCAGAGAAGACAAAATATTCCAGGTATCTTGATAAACCACTGAAGAAGATTAAACAAACAAACAAATGAATGAATTAATGAATAAAAAATAAATGAATGAATGAATAAGCAAACAAACAAATTAATAAGTGGGCAAGGTTTCCTAACATCATTCAAATCACGGCATACATTGTAAATATCTGCATTCTTTACCTACAAATTGCTTGATTCTATATTCCAGTTAATTTTTATCATGTCAGTTTCTGGATAGCTGGGAGGGTGGCTCATGGATGGGGAAAGGTCACAGAATGGTTGGATACAGGAATTTTCAAGATTTTTAAAGTCATATAACCCTTATAATAAAACAAAAACTTGGAATCTCAATCATTCAATGTAATTTGAAAGATATCTAAGGGGCAAAAGCTAATAAGATAAAGTTTATATCTATAACCATTTACTCATATTAAAAGAGAATGGAGGAGAGAAAAAGTCTGAAATGTCATTTTATTTTTTTTTTATTTCTTGAATTTAACAGTTTTTCATTCCTGCACGCCTTCAGAAAGAGTGCTAAAATGTCATTATCCATAAAGTGTATTATTGCTTTCAGTTCTAGATATCATGCATTAAGAGGGACATTGATAAAAATGGATAAAGCTTCAGAGTTGGCATTCTATAAGGAATAAACAGGAAACAGGAAACATATTTGTGATTAGGGAAATAAGAACAGATAGAATTTCTATAGAAGTTTTAGGTCTGCAGGAAACTTTATTTAATAGTGGATAGAGAACTGTATTGGCAGTGAGCAAAAATTGAATTCAAATTCTGCCTCAAGTATTTGTCAGCTGTGTGATTCACTTAATCTTAATTTGCCTCAGTTTTCTCATTTCTGAAATAAAGATTATACTAGTGCCCATCTCTCAAGATAGTTGTAAAGATAAAATAAGATAATATTTATTAAAATTAGAACCAATAAATAGAGTTTAGGAGAAAATTTTTTATCCTTTTTTGATCACTTTTTTGTTGATTAGTCATGTTTGACTCTTTGTGACCTTATTTAGGATTTTTCTCTGGCAGAGATATTGGAGTAGTTTTCAATTTCTGTCTCTAACTCATTTTACAAATGAGGAAACTGAGGCAAACATCATTCACTGATTTGCCCAAGATCACACAACTTGTGTCTGAAATCAGATTTGTACTTGGCTTTTTGCTTCCTAGTCCAGTTCTCTACTCATTATACCATCCTGCCTTTTAAATATATTTGCAAACAAATATATTGCTATGGTTTAGCTATATTGAGGAGAACATATTTTGAGATAGAATAAAAAAGAATAATATTGTTACAAAAGCTTAAAACACAAAGAAACCAAAAAACCTTTACATTTATGATTTTATGAAATTACCTGAAACAATAGGTCTAAAGCATCTTGCAAAATTCTCCCACAAAGCCAAAGCCAGATTCTGTGAAATTTCAGCACTCCACAGAAGAAAGTTTGAAAAACTCTGTCCTTGGAAGTATGCCAGAGGTCTTATCTCTTCCTGTCCCCCTACTAAACTCTCTGTTACATTTGGTTCTGCTAAATCAGGAAGCACCTTGGTCCATAATCCAAATTCCATATTTGGGTCATCTGGATTAGATAAACTCATTAAACTCTTGCTCTTGCTAAAACCAATAATCCCAATTTAGGTTGTTCACTGGGGTCTAAAGATATTTCAAATGTACTCTCAAGACCTAAGGGATTCCCAGGAGAGGCTTTGGGCTTACATGGACTGTGCTCAGTCCTACAGAACCTAATCTCACCTCTCTCTGTCTCTGCTCATATCCTATATTAAGTCCTGGGAAATCTCTAAAACAAGCTAAGTTTTAGTTTATGTTTAAAGTTTCCCTAATATGCAAGCAACCAAGTCCTTCTAGAAAAATGTGGATATCCATTGCAAAATAGATATTTGTTTCCTGTACCCATTAAGAAGATACATAAATACTAAGGACTCAGAGGGTATGGATGAACAAATACAGATATTTTATCTCAAATATCTCAAGTAACCCTAATGTTCCTTATACTCCTTCAACCCCTTAGAGATTAAAGTCACTGTTATGGGACTGTGCTTGGGTGTACATTCTCTGAGTAATTCACAAGATCCAGATCTCTTTGCCAGTCAGGGTATGAAGTTCTCTAGTCTTTTAGCTACAAGATGTATGTGGAAACGGTTATAATTTCCTCTGGATAGCTAATACACAGTTCAGGAACTCTGGTAACTGGCAAGGTTGAGAGAATCCATTTTTTTTTTCAAAATCACTACTACTGAATCATAATTAGTCAAGGAAACATAAAGACAGAAGAAGGAAGACAAATTCTAGATCTAATCTTAGGTCCACCTAGATAAAAACCATCATGTACTTATGCTACAAGGCTCTTGATGTTCTAGGAAACTTTTTTTAAGACTAAGTTGGCTTTGAACTACATTAGTAGATAGTTTTCTCATTGTTTTTAGTTCCTTAAAACAAAGAAACCACTGAACTAGTTTCTTATGTCCTTTACTTTTTTTTTTTTTATAACATGTATCCATTTGGAGCTTATTTTAGCCCACAGTGTCAGATATTTGTCTAAACATAATTTCTACTAAACTCTTTTCCCAGGAGTTTTTGTCAAATAAGGGACTACTTCATTTAGTTGTACAAAATTTCATATTTTTATGCCTTCACATTGGCTATCTTCTCTTCCTGGGACATTCTTCTCATTCTCCCTCCATTCTTCCTTTACTTACTTACTTAATTATTTTATTGTTTGTTTATTTTAGACTGAAATGAAAAGTAATTATTAAGGATTTAGCATGTACCAAATGGGGATACAAATGCAAAAGCAGGATAACTCTTGGCCTTTAGAAGTTAACATTATTATTATTATATATATATATATACATATGCATATATAAAATGATTTTTAAACTTATATGTAATTTTTTTAACATTCTTTTAAAATTTTTTGAGTTCTAAATTCTCTTCTCCCCTCCTTTCAAAGAGGAGGGCTCTTTGAGAGGCAAACAATTCAATATATATAGTCATACAAAACATTTCCAATTTAGCCAATTGTCAAGAAAAAAAAAATCTACAAAAAATGAAGTTTAAAAATTTTTGTTTTGATCTGCATTCAAACTATCAGTTTTTTCTCAGAAAATGGATAACATTTTTCTTTAT
Source organism: Sminthopsis crassicaudata (assembly GCF_048593235.1). Taxonomy (NCBI): domain Eukaryota; kingdom Metazoa; phylum Chordata; class Mammalia; order Dasyuromorphia; family Dasyuridae; genus Sminthopsis; species Sminthopsis crassicaudata. The sequence continues at coordinate 163,450,522 of NC_133620.1, forward strand.
CTTTTTTTAGAATACATTTATTTTATTTATTTATTTTTTATTATTTATAATTTTTTTCACAGTATATATGCATGAGTAATTTTTTTATAATATTATCCCTTGTATTCATTTTTCCAAATTATCCCCTCCCTCCCTCTACTCCCTCCCCTTGATGACAGGCAATCCCATACATTTTACATATGTTACAATATAACCTAGATACAATATATGTGTGTAAATACCATTTTCTTGTTGCACATTAAGTATTAGATTCCGAAGGTATAAGTAACCTGGGTAGATAGACAGTAGTGCTAACAATTTACATTCACTTCCCAGTGTTCCTTCTCTGGGTGTAGTTATTTCTGTCCATCATTGATCAACTGGAAGTGGGTTGGATCTTCTTTATGTTGAAGATAATGGATAACATTTTTCATCAAAAGTCCTTTGGAATTATCTTGGATCATTGCATTGTTGAGAATAGCTAAGCCATTCACAGTTGAGCATCTTACAATATTATTGTTATATTATTAATTAATATTATATGCAATGTTTTTCTGGTTCTGCTTATTTCACTTTGCATTCATTATTTTAAAATTTCCCAGGTTTTTCTGAAAGGTTTCTAATCAGTATTTCTTGTAGTACATTAGTATTCTATCAGTAATTAGGTAGCAAAATGGATGAAGTACAGAGCCTGGAATCAGAAGGATTCATCTTTCCAAGTTCAAATTTGGTCTTAGGCGTTAGTTGTGTGAATCTGGACAAATCACTTAATCTGTTTGCCTCAGTTTCCTCATAAAATGAGCTGGAGAAGGAATGGCAAGCTATTCTATTATCTTTGCCAAGAAAGTGACTGGAAATAACTTAACTTATTCCATCACAATCATAGACCACAGTTTGTTCAGCCATTCTCCAATTGATGGGCATCCCTTTAATTTCTAATTCTTTGCCACTACAGAGAGAGCTACTATGAATATTTTTGTAAGCATAGGTCCTTTATATTTTATTTTTAGATCTCTTTGGAATATAGGCTTCAGTAGCGGCATTGCTGCTACCACCACCTCACCTCCTTTTAGAATGTCTGGTTTCCTTTAAATTCAGCTTGAATTTTACCTTGTGCATGAGTTGTTTTGGGTCCTCCCCTCTTCTAAAGTCTTCCCCTTTCAGTTTACCTTTGATTTACTCTGAATTTATCTTGTGTTCCTAGTATATTGAATGTTTTCTTCCACTGTTCTCCACTTCCCACCTTGCTACTAAAGAATAAGAATCGTTTTTTCCTTCGAATTTAATACTTAGCATAGCTGCTTGGTACTTAGTAAAAGTTGAAAAAAGATTTGTTCATTGACTGAATGGACAGACTATCCTTCCAGTCACAGGCTCAGAAGCTCTGAGCTATTTTCTGCCTCACTCTACATATGTAATCAATTTTCAAGTTCTGTCTATTCTTCTTATATAACATTTCTCATGTCTGTTCCTTTCTGTCCACTCAAATTGTCATTTTATCAATCATCTCTGGATGAATGACATTGTCTACTTGCTTCTAGTATCTCTTCTTTAAACAAAGGATAAAGAAAATAATTGTTCTAGTTTTGATGTTTGGGTACCTCAGTTCATATTCCACCTTAGATACTAACTTAACCTTATAATTGTAGAAATTCGCTTAAACACTAAGATACTCAATTTCCTCATCTGTAAAATAGAGAAGGAAATGCTTATATACAACTTACCACCCATGGTTTCTAAGAGGAAAACATATTATGATTGTTATGGATGGTATACAACACTACAACTATCTTTTCAATTCATTTCACATTATTCCTCTTCTCTCTATTAGAAGCTTTGTTTCATTATCAGTTTTGTAATACCAATATTGGTCATTATAATAACTGAGTTCAATTTTATTTTGGTGTGCTTTTTATTTGTAATTTTAATTGTAATCATTGTGCATATTTTTCTAGTTTTGCTTACTTCATTTTGCATATAGATTTCTTCCTGTGCTTCTCAAAGTTTGTTGTATTTGCTTTTTCTTACTATGTAATGATCTTCCATTATATTCACATACCAATTTGGCTATTTCCAGTTCAGTGTCTATTTTTGAGGAGCTATTAACAATTTTGACATATATGAGATCATTTTTTCTCTGTCTTCTTTAGCCCTTTAGTTAGTTTAGCTGGGTTAAATGGTACAAACAGTTTAGTAACTCTTAATTACAAATTGTTTTCCCAAAAGGTTGCACCAATTCACAACTATAGCCAACAGTATATTAGTGAGCTTGTCATTCTCCTACCCATGGGGAAAAATTTAAATGTTTTAAAAATATTTTCCTGTAAGAATAAGAGGATTCTGAATTCTTTGTCTCAGTATCCAGCCAACCAAATTTGCTTTTGGTACATTTAATACCTAAATGTATAAGAATCCCGGCATTGAATGTCTATTCACTAATTATATCTTCACCATGGACAAGAGAGTTCTTGGAAACAATTTATATGTACAATGCTACTTCCTTTCCCATTGATCTATCAATGATTTACCATCATTCCTACTTTTTACTTACATTTGAATATAGCATTTATTTGCTAAGTGTACTTCACTCTGAGTCCCTTCCTAAAATGTCTTCTGGAGACTCCAATTTACTTCTCTTTGGAGTTGCTTCAGTAGATGAAGGATGGAAAGTGTAATGACAGAACAAATCTAACTCAGATTGGACAACAATTCTGGAACAAAAAAGGAGCTTTTTTTCCATGCCAGAGGTGACTTCCCTTCTAAGGTTGGAGCTCCCATTCAACAAGGAATTTCTGTCTTGGGATTGGCAAAGCTGGGCTTTTTGCCCTTCTATAGACTCAAAAGAACTGAGGAGCAGATGACACCAGGAGAATCTCTTTATTATTTTTCTTGAGTTATTGATTCTAAAATTTGGTTAATGATTGAAAACAAGGTTACTAAGTATTTATAGAGAATTGTGAAGAATCCTCAGATAAACAACAATAACTTAGTCTCACAATCAAACAGAACAAGGACAATGTAGTTAGAGAAGGATTGAAGAGGGTCTTCTTGTGAGGGAGAAGATGACTGCAAGAGTTATGATCTAGAATCTGACCATTTCCCAGCTCTAGGACTAGTGGGAGCAGAACTAACATCTTCCAGATGTGCCAGTCAGTCCATGTAGTAGCTCCAGTTGCTGCCGTCTAGAAATCCTACAAATGGCCTTCATGAGAGCCTAAATTTGAAGAGTCTTTTAAAATTGCAGTGATCATCAGGTATAACTTTCTTCTTTTACCTCCTCCAACAAGCTCTTGCTTAGTCTTAGTAAACAACAGCCTCTTTTTAGATACTTCACACACAAGCCTATAGGATGTACTTAGCACATAATAAAACTATTTAAGTTGGTGTCTACACCATCCTGTTAAACCAAAAGCTTTTTGAAGATAAGGACCAAATCATAACTAAGTTTAATATTTTCCCTTTTTCCTACCATGATGATCATCATAAAGTAAGTGATTAATTTGTTGTTGATACCATTATTACAACAAAAATATATTTTTAAAAAAGTATGTTAAGGACTGTTCAGTGACTACCTAGGTAGCATTAACCCCAGAATTTTTCTTCTCTAGGCTACTTGGAAAGGAAAAATTAAGACTCTTTTTTGGGACCCAACTCATAGAAAGCTGTTTTCAGTACCAGTCCTGTCTAAAAGTTCTCCTTTTGAGAATCTGGGATTGGATAAAATAAGCTAGAATATCAGAATGGTTCACTTCTTCCTAATCTCTAACCTAATTCTGTTCCTGTATGTCGTCCTCAGAGTAGTTTGTTCATAGAGAATATTAGTCTGCATAGTCAACAACTTATGATTTAACAAATTTATTGGAAAACTTTTCCCAATATCATACCATCACTACCACAGCTCCCTGACAAAAAATGTTGGAAGAAAGTCTTTGTTTCTGTAGCCAATGATCTCTGTTTTTCCTACAATGATGCTGAGTTTGGTATTTGGTCTTTTCATCCTAGCTCAGTGGTATGAAATCATTTGCCCAAGGTTGTGGCCCACTTCATACATAGGATGTTAAAATAATAATTTGGGACTGATATCTCTGTTTTTTCTCTTTGTAGGCTGTGGAATGTTTACTTTCCTCTCAGCTGTTACTGCTGCTGTCAGTGGACTCATGATGGGCTATGAACTTGGGCTCATCTCTGGGGCCCTTCTACAATTAAGTGGATTATTAGCCTTGTCTTGCCAACAACAGGAAATGGTTGTAAGTTCCCTGCTCATTGGGGCCTTATTGGCATCTCTCACAGGAGGATTCCTCATAGACAGATATGGAAGAAGAACTGCTATCATATTAACATCCTGCTTACTTGGGCTGGGCAGCTTGGTTCTGATCCTGAGCTTATCCTACCTAGTTCTCATAATAGGACGAATTGCCATAGGAGTTTCCATATCACTGTCTTCCATTGCTACCTGTGTCTATATTGCAGAGATTGCTCCACAGCACAGAAGAGGCCTTCTTGTATCATTGAATGAACTTATGATTGTAATTGGCATTCTTCTCGCCTATATTTCAAATTATGCATTTGCCAATGTTTTCCACGGTTGGAAGTATATGTTTGGCCTTGTTATTCCATTGGGAATTTTGCAAGCCATTGCAATGTACTTTCTTCCACCCAGCCCTCGATTCCTGGTAATGAAAGGGTATGAAGAAGCTGCTAGCAAAGTCTTAGGAAGATTAAGAGGCATCTCAGACACTACTGAAGAACTTACTGCGATAAAATCTTCCTTGAAAGATGAACACCAGTATAGTTTCTGGGATCTTTTTCGTTCAAAGGACAACATGAGGACCAGAGTACTAATAGGCCTTATGTTGGTCTTTTTTGTGCAAATCACAGGACAGCCAAATATTCTATTTTATGCATCAACTGTCTTAAAATCTGTTGGATTTCAGAGCAATGAGGCAGCTAGTCTTGCCTCAACTGGAGTCGGAGTTGTCAAAGTAGTCAGCACAATTCCAGCTACCCTTTTTGTGGACCGAGTTGGGAGCAAGACTTTTCTGTGCCTTGGCACCTCAGTGATGGCAGTCTCCTTGGTAACTATGGGTCTTGTGAATCTTAATATCCATATCAATTTTACCAGTATCTGCGGAAGTCATAGTCCCGTCAACCAGTCCCTAGAAAACCTGATTTTTTATGAACAAGGAAATTTGCCAGTTAGCAACAACAGTCTCAAGGAACTATTTATGGGGATAACTCCAAATAGCAAGAGTTCACATGTGTCAGTCAGAAGTGATACCAAAAGGCAAGAGGAGCTGATATGGGCATCTGTGCCAAGTGTTGGAACATCTAGACCAAGCCCAACACAACACCACCAAGAAATGGGCCAAAATGAAGTCCCAGAATTTTTGAAGTGGCTCTCCTTGGTCAGCTTACTTTTTTATGTTGCAGCTTTTTCCATAGGACTTGGACCAAGTAAGTATTTCATAATCCTATGTTCCTTGACCCAATTTTTTCCATTTTTAAATGGTAACCTAATTGTTTGTGGATAGTCAAACTGTTCTCTTATAGTTCATTATAAACATGGTTTCTGGGGACAAAAGGTTAGCTGAACACATCTTTGCAATCTTCTTGCTGTGTCATAAGGATATAGTAGATATCAATTAATTGGTCATTGCTGTCTAAGACACAGAATGACATGGTAGAGAGAGCATTACATTTGGTGTTAAGACAGCATGTTTTGCCAACAAGTTTTGTCATTTATGGATTGATCTTGAACAAGTCACCAAAATTTTTAGATCCTGTTTCCTCATCTCTACCACTTTGTCCTACCTATCTCTTGGTGTTCTTTTGAGGATACAATGTGATAAACATATGTGAAAGTTTTGTGTGATGGCAAAAGGCAATAGAAGCATAAGCTATTATTATTCCAAATTTTGTGAAGCACATAATGGTTATCAAAGTCATGTTTATTCTATACTCACTCAAGTGATCTAGTGTTGGACCAATGATTTTAAAGTCTTGTTTTCTTATAGCTCATTAGTCATAATGATCATTTTAGAAAATCACTTCAACAAATATTTGCCACATGTCTTTTGTGTGTAAGGCTTCTAGAATCTGGAGATAACTAAAACAAAAAATAAAGTGGTCCCTATTTACTACTGATGGACAAAAATATACATAAGTAAAACAATATAAAGTGATAAAAATAAGTCAAGAAAATAAAGGAGAGAATGTAGAAGGGGGCATAGGACAAAGTTTTGGGTAGCAGGGCACCTGAATTATGCTTTGAATTATAACAAGTTGGAAGTAAGGAGAGAATGTATTTTAGACCTGATGAATTACTTATACAAAGATACAGAGATAGGAAATGAAGTTTTGCTTATAGGTAACATATAGCAGAATAATTTGTTTAGTATGTAGGATGTATAAAATGAAATAAAAGTAGAAAGCAAGGATTTATGTGCCAAGAAGAGGAATTTGTATTTTTTGCTACAAGTGATAATGAGTCATTGAATATTTTTAAATGAGTGAGTGGGACAATGGGACAATGGTATGATTTCTGTGTTTTAGAAATATCACTTTGATAATTGTTGGGAGAATGGATCAAAGAAGAGAAGACTGGAGGCATAGAGATTTATTGAGAACTAATAAAGTCCTAAACTAGAAGAATTGTCTAATATAGACCATTGATTTCATTGACTTCCAATTTGTCTAGAAGATTATCTTCCTCATCTCACCCATTTTCAGTTGCTCCCTACTATCTTCAAATATGCCCAAATCTTCCTCCTTTAAAATTCCTTTGCTAGATCTTTTCCTCAATCCATCAACTTTTGTTTCCCCTCTCTTTCTCAGCCAAACACCTGGAAAATGTTATTCACATTCACTGCTTTCACTTTTTTCTTCTACTCACTCCTCAAATCATTTCAATCTAGCTTTTGAATTCATTATTTGATTGAATTTTTTTCAAAGTTACTAGTGGTCTCTAATTGCCAAAAATGGCACTTTTTTCATTCCTTATCCTTCTTCCTCTCTCTGCTTCATCTGTCCATATTAATCATATCTCCTGACTCTTATCATTTCTGAATTTTTCTAACACTATTTTTCCTATTTCTTCTTTTGCCTGTCTTTTCAAAGAACTATTGCTTCCCAATTTCCTCTGCAGATTTATCACCTAAATCACCTTCTTCAAGATCATATCCTAGGCCTTATCACTCTAGTACTTCTACATTCTGTTGCTTGGTAACTTTATCAGCTTCTGTGGGTTTAACTATCTTCTTTAAGCCAATAACTCCCAGATTCTTCAATATCTCCCTTGATCTTCAGTCTTGCACCACTTGTTACTTACTGAGCATTCAGAACTGAATGTACCAGAGATATCTTAAATTCAACATCCATAAAACAGAACTCATATTTTCCGCATAACTCAACTTCTTCCAAACTTCTCAATTTCTACCTTAAATACAACCTTTATTCAAGTTTTCTAAATCCATAACTTTGATATTGTCCTCTATTTATTTACCCTTAATCCAAATATCCATTGTCAAATGTTGCTGTTTCTACCATCACATCTCTACTCACAAAACTGCTATCTTAGTTCAAGTTCTTCACACTCCATGATTAAATATTGCAACAGCTTCCTAATTGGTCCTCCTCCATCAAATCTTTTTCCACTTTATTTAGTACTCCAAGATGCTTCCTTAAGCATGGAGCTGACCATATTATCCCCCTACAATTAGAATGGCTTCCAATTATTTCTAAATCAGTCTTCCTTCCAAGACCCCTTTCCATTTTTTTCCCTTTTGAATGGATGATAAATCTCTAACCCCACCTAGAATCTTTATTTCATTATTCTTCAAGACCTACTATCCTCTTCCCAGTGGTAGTGGGCTGCTTCTGTTAGGCTGACAACTTGATACATGCTATGGACTTCCTGGCCTATCTATTGTTACCACCTCTGGGCCTTTCTATCTGAACCCACTACTTTCTATATGAAGCTTTTCCCGATCCCCTTAACTCCTAATGCTCTTTCTCTCAATTTAATTACTTTTTAAATTACCTCATTTAATTACTTTTGTCTTTATTCTTTTTACATCTATTCCTTATATTCTTGTATTTATAGGCTCCACAATTAGAATTTATGTTCCTTGTGAATGTGTACTGTTTTATTGGTTATATTGCCATGCCTAGTCTGTAGCATAGTAAGTGGCACATAGAAGACATTTAAAAATGCTTGAAGGTTTGATTGAATAAAAAGAAGAAGATGGTTATGTGAAATGAGACAGAGAGAGAGAGAGAGAGAGAGAGAGAGAGAGGAGAGAGAGAGAGAGAGAGAGACAGAGAGAGACAGAGAGAGACAGAGAGAGAGAGAGACAGAGAGACAGAGAGAGAGAGAGAGAGAGAGAGAGAAAAGAGAGAGAGAGAGAGAGAGAGAGAGAAAGAGAGAGAGAGAGAGAGAGAGAGAGAGAGAGAGAAAGAGAGAGAGAGAGAGAGGAGAGAGAGAGAGAGAGAGAGAGAGAGAGAGAGAGAGAGAGAGAGAGAGAGAGAGAAGACAGGATACAGGAGATAGGAGACAGGAGAGGGGATAAAAAAGAGAGGGGAGAGGGGAGAGAAGAGAAGGGAGAGGAAAGAGAGGAAAGAGGAGAGAAGAGGGAAAGGGGGAGAGATAAGAAAGAGGGGAAAGAAGGGAGAGGGGAAAGAGAAAGACAGACAGAGAGTATTAATATCACAGAAAAAAAGGTAGGAGAAAGTATACAGGAGTAAGGGATACAAAAAGATAAAAAAAAGATGAGAAAAGACCATTGAAATGAACAGCTAATTAGTGAAATGAGCAGGACCAGGAAATTGTTGTATACTTGAACAATAATACTATATGATGATCAATTCTGATGGATGTGGCTCTCTTCAACAATGAGATGAATCAAATCAGTTCCAATAGAGCAGTAATGAACTGAACCAGTTACACCCAGCAAAAGAAAAAGAGGGCATTGACATAACCTGGAGTGTGGGGGGTGGCAAGGTATGATGGAGGACAGGAGAAGGTTGAAATAAGAGCAGAGATGAAGACAGACAACAGTAGGTAGAAAAAAATTGGAGGTCAAGTAGGACAAAGCAGACATATAAGTAGAAGGTGATGTTGAAGAATAGAAACTTATTGTCATATTTTCTTAATTTTAGTGAGTCTAGAACTAGAATGAGCCTTAGAGATTATTTAAAAGTTGGAAGAGATTTTAAAGATCAACTAGTGAAATCCATATATGAAAGGAATCCCCACTATAATATCCATGGCTCAATCCTCTCTTCAAGTGAAGTCAACATCACACACACACACACACACACACACACACACACACACACGTATATATATATATACACTAAGTGGTATATTTTCCTCATTTATATAAGTAATGAAACCTAAGAGTTAAAATGTCTTAGCCAAGATCATCAGATTAATAAGTAGCAGAGCTAGGATTTGAACTTAGTCATCTGACTCTATTATACTATGTTGTCTCTTTATTTCTGGAACAACTAAGTTAAGCAATTATAGGTCAAGGGTATGTGACTGAGATATAATAAGCCAGGGTCATCTAAGAGGGTAGTGACATGTATGTTGAAGTTCCCAAGCATGGGGAAAGGTATATTATAAGACAGGGATATTATAATGGGGTTTCCTTTCATATGTGGGTTGGATGAGATGGCCTCTGAAGTCTTTTCCAACTCTTAAATTCTGTGATTTTCTGAATAAAAATTACTGGACTGGCTGCGTAAGATGGAAATGAACCATGAAAAAAAGAAAGCTTCCTAAATGACGGTTGGCTGTTGTCCTTCATTCTCAAAGAGGACCAAAATTTACATCACTATGTTGGAGCCAGGGTACATTGTATCCAACTGTGGCTAAGATCAAGATGAGCTCAGAAGTCTCCACTCCAGGTTGCTGGCAAATGGGCAGTCTAGTAGGATCTAGCAGAGCTATCTAAGAGTGGCAAATATGCCATATAGGAGTGCCATGGCTTGCTGCTTCAGTGGGTAATAAAGAGAATTCACTATTTAGAGAAAGATGTTAGGGATACTTTGGGGAGGTGAAGAGGGAGAGCCACATATTTAGTAATGTAAGAGATAGAAAGAAGTGAAGTGTTATAGGATAAGGGGACATCTTAGTATTTAATAACTCCATTTACTTGGAAAGATAAAAAGTGTGGGTTTGTTTATTTAAGTTTTTAATTACTCCTGATGAGCAAAGAAGGGGGATGGGGAATGGGAAACAATTTTAATGTTACAGGACACAAAGAATTCTTTAAAAGTCTGACTTACTCAGCTTCCCCAGTGATGTACATGGAGCATGACTTTACTCATGTAAACAGCCTGGGAAAGGGAGGGAGGAGTAGAAACATGGAAAAAGAAGGAAATATGGGGTATTTCTTTAAAGTACATTTTGCCCACAGGGATAACCTCAGGAGGCACAATTTATTTCCATTAGGTTCCCAGGGGGGTAGGCATCATGTTACTCAGTTCAGCACAATATAAACAACTTAAAAGCCACCAACAGCAGCTGCTGTGTCAGCTAATTTCACCAGAGGCAGACCAAAGGTTTGAGCATTTCTTTCAAATTACACATATCCTTGGTATTTGCCTCACTAGAATGGAGCACTCATTTCGTTTCTCTCAATGTTAACTTTATCCAAAAGGTTGTTTACTTTCTATACTAATAATTGATATTTATATAGGTTTGAGTAATTTAGAAAGTGCTTTTCATATGTCATATTGTTTTCGATTTTATTATATTTTAGATAATGTTAGATAAACTTTGCCTCTCCTCTAGGAGTAGTATATTCTTCGCTGTTATAGTGTGCTGGACAGAGCATTGGAGCCAGAACCCAATGGGCAAGCCACTTAATTTCTCTAGGTATTAGATGCCTCATGGGGGGGGGGTTGACCTAAATGATTTCAAACATCCTTTCTACCTTCAAAGCCATGATTCAGTTTTCTGAAATAATATTTCTGACCATGATTTAGGGAAGCTAGTTAACTTCTTCAATACTTTGTGAGATGACTTGTGTAGCTCTTCTGCCTTTGGTTAATAAAATGTAAGTGCCAGTCTAATTTATACTTTCTTTTCCCAACTCTTAAACATCACAAAGTAACGAATGAGTTTGCTAGGCTATCGGATCCATCCATTACAATTAAGCAAATAAACAAACAAAACCAACACAAAGCATCAGTCTTTAAAATTTTTTTAAACAGTTTTTAAATAAAAAAATTGTTTTAGTGTTTTAGATATATGTTGAACTTTTCTTTTTTCACTGACTTCTTGGGATGATGATGGGGAAGACAAAGGTACATTCTCCTGATGAGCAAAGAAGGGAGGTGGGGAGTGGGAAACAATTTTAATGTAACAGAACACAAAGAGGTCTTTAAAAGTCTGTCTGACTTGCTCAGCTTTCCTAGTCATGTACATGGAGCATGACTTTACTCATGTAAACAACCTGGGGAAGGGAGGGAGGAGTGGAAAGATGGAAAGAGAGGAAGGAAATATGGGAAGTGAGAAGGTTAAGTCAAAGGGTACAAACAGTTTAGTATATGATTCCAAATTGTTTTCCAGAGTAATTGTACTAATTCATAGTTCCACCAACTTTGTTTTATTTTGCCTAACTGCCTGCAACTTTGCTAACATTGACTTTACATTATTTTATGGTAAGTGCCAATTTGATGACAGAGAAGTAAAACCTTACAGTAGTTTTAATATGCATTCCTCATATTTCATGATTAGTTTTTTGGAGCATTCTCTTTTAGTTACTGATAGTTTATATTTCTTCTTTTGAAAACTGTCCATATCTTTTCTTTGAAGTTTTCATATTTAGCATTTCTTTCTTTCTTTCATGATATAACATTATGTTCTTATAGCACAATTTGTTCTGTCATTCCCCAGTTATGGAATATATGGCTTTTTTTTAGTTATTTGTATCATTTTTTTAATTTATTGGGCTTTTTTTGCTATGATCAACAAAGTTATAAACCAGCAGCTTCAATTTATAAAAAAAAAACTGTCATTAACTGTGGAAATATGTATGGAAGAATTGCACATGGTTAACAAATATTATTTGTAGTTTAGGGGAGGGTTGAGGATAAGGGAAGGAGAAAAAATTTGGAACACAAAGTTTTGCAAGGGTGAATGTTGAAAACTATCTTTGCATATACTTTGCAAATAAAAAGCTATTATTAAAAAAAGAAAATGAACAGAGTAAAAATATTAATTTGCTTAAAAAATCAACTATCATTTATAATTTAAGGATTTGAATGCTTTCTCTTTATAGTAATTAGATAGATAGATAGATAGATAGATTATTTATCAAGCTCAACACCCTGTACCCAGCACTCTGCAAAAGAAAGTTTTAAAAAATTGGAATTTATAAAACAAATTATATTATTATTATTGATATTACAAAGGATGAATTTTTCATAAAATACTTTAGAATTCCTTTAAATATCAAGTTCTAACACATTTGAAATACAAATAAATTTATAAAAAATAGTTTAATATTGTAGGATTTTAGGGCAGGAAAAAACTGTAGAAATTGTACTGTCCAACCTTGCAGATAATAGTATATAGTCTCTCAGAGCTGAAGGGGACCTTAGAGATTAGCTAATACCCTCTCAGGATTAAAATTCAAGTCTCCTGGCTCTTAGGGCAATGCTTCTATGCATAAGGATTTAAGAAAAGCAATAAAGCAAAATAATCCTGTACAATAATGTTATTCCCAACTGGATGAACTCTTACCTAATTAATTTTTCTTTTATTATTCAAATCAATTTCTTCATTTGTAAAGTATATACATACATACATATATACATATATATGTATGCTTCAATCTGTACTTTGTGTGTTTGGACATGGCTAATGTGGGGATTTATTTTGTTTAACTATACATATTTGTAACATGTTTTGTTTGTACTGATTTCTCAATAGGTTGGGGAGGAGAAGGTAGGAGGATGAGAATTCAGAACTGAAAAATAATGTAGTTAGAAATACATTCTTAGTAAGGATCACATCTAACTTAATTTATTCTCAAAGTAGGTTTATTCTGGATCAAATATTAATATAAATCAAGCATTATTAGTGAAAAATAAATAATATGTACACAATCGACAAATGGATAGTATTAATATATATACATATTGCTTCACTGTGCCCTTTGAATGTGTATATGTGTGCACATGCATGCATGCTTTGGACTTGGCTACTACAAAACTTTGTTTTGCTTAAAGATACATATTTGTTAAAGGGTTTGTTTGTTTTGATTTCTCAATAGATGGGGAGGGGAAAGTGGGAGGAAAAGTATTCAGAACTGAAAATAAAATAAAATAAAATTGAGTTTTAGAAAATTCATAGTGAACAAGAATCACCTCTAGCTCACTTTATAAAATCTCAAAGTAAGTTTATTCTGGATCAAAAACATTAATATAAACTGAACATAATTAGTGACACATGGATAGTATTACATATAGTATTCATATATATTGAATAAATAATAGTCATGGTTCCACTTTTAGAATGAAAGACAAACAATAACAAGAACTATCTATTTTTCTATTATCTCTGTCTTCATTTATAGATATATATATATATTTACATATATATATAAATATATAAACACACATATACACCTGTATATATACACATATCTGTATATATGTATGTATATGAACTTCAATCTGCTCTTTTGAGTCCATTGGCTTGTTTCATTATCATTCCTCTGAAATTCTGGTTGGTTATCATATTGATCAAATTTCCTAAGCCTTTCAGAATTGTTTATATTTATGATATTGTTGTTATTGTATAGATTGTTATCCTGGTTTCCTCCCTTCCTTCACTCTATTTCAGTTCATACAAGTTTTTCAAGGTTTCTCTACAACGTCCCATTGGCTACTTCTTACAACACAATAGTATTCCTTCTTTCTTCTGCTATTCTGCCTTTTCCAGTTCTTTGCCACTTTGAAAAGAGTGGCTATACATTTTTTATACATATGGATTCCTTTTTTCTTTCTTTGATCTTTTTTAAGGCATAGATTTAATATTGCTGAGTCAAAGGATATGCATAATTTAATTTCTTTGGGGGCATGATTACAAATTGCTTCCCAGAATGGCTGAAGTCATTCACTGCTCTACCAACATTGCATTAAAAGTCTGTTTTCCCGTAGCCCTTACAATATTTGTTATTTTCCTTTTTTATCTAGTTTGCCAATCTTATGGGTGTGAGATCATACCTCAAAGTTGTTTGAGTTTGCATGTCCCTAATTATTTCACTCAGACTTTATAATGCTTCTCTCTGACTCTCTCCCCTGCCATCTTTCTCTATCCCTTACCTTCCTCTCCATCCACTCAGTCTTTAGTAAACCTCAACCATTTTCAGGGTTTCAGCTTTTACCTGCATTCTGGATGACTTCCAGCATCTCTATTTGCTGGCCTTTGAAGATTCATTGTAATTTTTGATTTAAGGCAATGTCCATTTTGAAAATGTTCTTATTTTTATAGAAAAATGGATTGGTTACACTTATGTTATAATGGTATATAATAGCAATATATATATATATATGTACATATATATATATATGTATATATACATATAATAGCAACAAAAACAGTAATAATGATAAAAACAAATCTATTCTTCTTTAAGAAGGGTAAAATGAATACAAGCAGCATTTAAAAATCTGTCATGGAAGTGTATACTGTATTGCATGAGACACTAATGATTTTATTAAACAGATAATGCTTTCCTCAACTCTATGTATTAAATCATTCATCTAACAGAGATGACTTGCACTAGGCAAGGAAGTCCATTGCTAGTTCCAAGATTTAACTGTGTCATTAAAAGAAAAGGAAAGGGATTAGCAGGAATGGAAAAATAGCTTTCAACTTTCACACCCAAGGAATAAATTAACCAGATTTAAAAAAAAATTAAGTCTACAGACAACTTTTAAGTCAGTGCACTCCAGAGAATTGTATTAATCACCTATTGCTAAGTGAAATGCATTATTTCATTTCTTCTGTGAGGATTTTGGCATGCTAATTAGGAGTCAGTTGATATAAGGAGGAGGAAAGATGAAACCTAAAGGGTACATACCTAGCAATTATGTTATTGGAATGTCCTGTAGAAAAAGATGGTTTTTAAGATAGTTGAAAAATTATTTTAATGAATATGGGTCCTTGTTTAGTCTTTAAATGACAATAATGCTAAATGTGTTAAATTTTTAAAAACTGTTCATAGGCATTTGATTTTTTAAAAAAAGGATTCTTCTTTTGACTCTCTGCCTCCCCAACTCAGAGTCCATTATTTCACAGTATCACTGAACAGCTTTAAACTGGTGATACAAATATCTACATTTCCAAACCCTTCTACACCAGCTTCAGGCTAACAGCCTTATCTGTCTCTTGGGCATTTCCACTTTGTAGATTTATCATCACCTCAAATTAAGAGCATAGAAATTGAATACATCATCTCTATCTCCCTCCCCAAGTTCCCTTTTTTTTTTTCTTTTTTGCTATCACTGTTCTCTCATTCATTCAGATAGGAAAACCTGCCTGAATTATATTTGATTCATCCCTCTCCTTTTTCCCTGTTTATTTGTTCACAAAGTCCTATCTACTTTTACTTCAGATTATCTCATATCTTTCTCTCAGTCTTGCAGCTACCACAAAGTAATGAGGCCAGATCCCACAATACCAATGCCCCATGTTTATAATACTGCAATTGAATCCTTCTTAACTCTCCTTTCTTTAGTCTGACATCGCTGAAAGATTAATCTTTCTTCAATAACATTTTCAAACTTACCCACATCAACTTAGAAACACTAAACAAATAGTTCAGTTATTTTCTACCATGAAATTTCTGTGGAAGGAATTTTAGAATCATTCAGTTCAGTTCTTTTACTTTAAGGTGATAAATGACTTTACCAATAGCATATAGCTCTTAGGGGCAAACTAAGACTATTCAACTTAAATTAAGTATGTAAAATACACATTAGCTTTACAGATGGATTTTAAAAATAATAAATTGAATCTGAAAGCTAAAATTTCTCACAGTACTACAAATGTTAGGTTCTTAATCTTTATCTAAGCCATGGATTTATAAGCTATGGACTCATTCTTAGAATATTTTTTCATATATGAGATTAAATACTTAGAATTAGAGGAACCCCAAAATCAGTGAAGATAAAGTGTAATTTACCCTCCAGGCTAGTTTATTGATTCCTGAAGTACTTATTGGATCTGTATAATCCAGATTAAGAATCCTTGTTCTAGCAATTCTTCAATCTCATGTTCTAGACTTTATACATATAAATATCTATAAACACACACATGTTTTATATGTGCATGTATGTTATATAATTCAACACAAAATCCTTAATGTTTATAGTGTACATATATAACATGTATTATATAATGGACAGACATGTATCATGCATAACACATAATGTATGTAGTACAATGTACACACACATATATAATGAATACACACTATATACATATTTTATGGAATACACAGCTTGCATATGAGACACACATAATGTATATGCATATTTATATTTAGATGGCTTCTCGAGCTTCCTTAGCCTCTTGGGACAAACAGGCCCCTCCCAGAACCAGAGCAGCCCTCACTTATATGGGTCTTCCTTGTTTTGGAGTTGAGTCAGCATGCAAAGATAGGGAGGTGGGTGTGGCATTTTCTGAGCTATTAGCTTCATGGATTTAGTGCTGAAAAACAATTTCCCAAATGAAAAAAGCAAGTCTATAATGGATATTGCTGCATTATAGCCAAGTCCTGTTACTAATTCCACTTAACAAATAATTATTAAATATTTACTATGTGCAAAGAGGAGGTAATTTGGGGATGAAGGAGCTAATAACTTAGTAGGATAGAATTTATTTATATACACACACATACACACATACACATACAAATGTTTGTATATATCATGTGAATATATGCACAATGTAATGTAGATATGTATTTATATGTTTATATAATGTATCCACATGTATCACACACAAATATGCATATAGCTTTGTGTGTATATGTATGTGTGCACACATGTACATACACATGCATAGATACACACATACATGCCATAAGCATATACATACATATATAAATGACAAAAGATAGGATGTAATAAAAAATGGAGAGATCCAAAGTACGTTAGACAAATTCGAGAAGAGAGTAATTCATATTTAATTTACTAAAATTAAAGGATCCTTTATAATCTTAAGCAATATATTCAGTACCTTTTGTCCATCAGCTATATTTATGTACCAAAAAAAAAATCAGATTAGCTCACATCAAGTGTGATTTTTCCTCAATATATTTCCTGAGTTCAATATATGATAATCTGGGACATTTATTGAATAACTAATTAAGGATTTTTAAAATTTTAGAAATATTTTAAAGAATTATTGTAGTCTTAATACTTGTAACAAATTACTTGCTTAGCTATGTTTACTCAGTCCAAAATTAATAAAAAAATACTGAGGGAAAGAAGGCTGAGAGTAAATATAGTATAGCAAGAAGTAATAAGTCTTTGCAAAATGATCATTTGAAACAAAAATAGTCATTTTTATTTTAGAAGAGAAATTATTTGCTTTAAAATCCTTCATTTAGGATTTTACATCAAATGAATTCTTGATTTTTCAAAGGACAATTGAGAACATGAAGTTGCCAAGTTTGAGACTATGACAAACCAGTACAGGGTCATAGAACAGCAGGTTCTAATTTGGAAATTTACTTAGTTGCTTTATTCCAGGATGTGAGAAAAGAGGAATAACATTCAGAGCTACATCTTAACTATCTCAGAGTTTTCTCTGGCACGAATTACATTTTCTTCTAACCCCTGGCACCTAACATTGAGATTCATCACATTAAACCTAATTCACTTAATAGTACCAATAGCTCAATTCATGTAGAGTTTTAGAGTTGACAAAGCACTTGGCTCACATTGTCTTATTTAATCCTTACCACAGTCCTGTGAAGTAGGGTCCTATTGTTACCCCATCTTACTGATGTTCAAAAAGGTTCAGTGATTGGATTAGGGTCACACACCTTATGTCTTTAGAACAGAATCTGAACACTAAGCAGTTCTTCCTAATGCTCATTCCAGCCCTTGATCCTTTGTGGTGATGCTGCCTCTTTTAATTTGATAGCAGTTTTTTTTTTATTAAAATATAATATATACTATGTTAGATACTAAGAGACCTATAAAGTTTAGTTCATAGATTTAGACCTGGAAAATCTAGTCCAGTAGTGACAAATTCAAATAGAAATGGATCCCTGGGAGTATCGTATAACACAAATTAATACAATCTGTGCTGCATTTTTATTTATTTTAGTTCAAAATTTTCCAATTACATTTTAATATGATTTAGACAGCAGTTTTGTGGGCTGCTGGCTGAGGGTTACAAATTTGACTCCTCTCAATCTTATTTTTCAGATGAAGAAACTTAAGTTTAGGGAGCTTAAGATCATGCAAAGGAGTCAGGAGTAGAACCTTTGATTTCAGACCAAAAAGCTTTCCAAGAGTACCACAGTACTGATAGATTAGTCTTTCTTCTTCTTGAGGATGTTGAAAGAAGTTGAAGGAACAATTTGCTATTTTATATCTGGTCTAAAAAATCATTGACTCATGATATGGTACAGTACAATTCTGAGCTAATATTTGCCACTACTCACTTCCCCTTACAAAAAAATTATAGCTTTTTGTCATTTAGGAGTGTCTTGAACTACCAAACAGGGCTATTTGTGAGAAAAGTGTTCAACTTGATGGGTGGATCATAGATTTAGAGAAGAGATAATCAGAAGCCAAATAATACACCCTCATTTTGGAAAAACTAAGATATGAAGATAAGGCCCAGAGAAGCTCACTAAGCTAAATCACACGATCTTTGGCATCAGGGCAAGATTTGACTCTAGGTTCTTTGCCTCCATTACCCAGTTTTAAGATAAAGGAAGCAAAGAAGTATGACATAATCCAAGGACAGAATAAGATGACCAGATTTTTTTCATAGCTCTGTAACTAACCAAGAATGTGGCCTTGGAAAAATTATTTAAGGTTTAGATCTAAAACAATTCTCAAAAATCATCTAGTTCAAATCTTTTATTATATTTTTTATCATTTTAGTGGCAGAGAGGGCAAAGATTTTGCTATTTTCAGAGAAAAGAAAAGTTAAATGTCACCAGCTTTTTTCCACATCAGCCATTATAAAAGATTTACATAGTCTACTATTGATAAAATTACAAAAAAGTTGGAAGAATTTTCTAATCCTAAGTTATATAGAAGCCTGGAGCAATAGAGTCTCAACAAAACATGGGTATGTGTTTAGTTTTATTTTTTTAAATTAGGAATTCCAGAAGCATAATTGTTTTTCTGCCTTGTTGTGACCTGGTTATGAATTATAAAGAGCTAAACTAATCTTTGGAGTTATGTGCTAAAAGAGCTGATAGATACTTCCCCATGAGAGAAGTCTGAATAGTTGCTGAAGACCATGGCAGCAAGGAAGAATAATAGTTATCAGTCAATGATATCACCCAATTAGCAGTTAACATCCAGAATACTTTGAGGATGAGCAAGTATAGCATTGGAATAGAAAGGGATTACAGATAGGACATAAATTTTGGAGCATGAGTTGCCTTAGATATGCATATTCCCTATAAATACATCTTCTCCCTAGCTATATATGCTCCTTCTTTCACCAATATTATAAAAATCTGTGGGATGAGGAATCTTTATGCATAATGAGGGGTGGTAGAGGGCAGTTTCCATGCTATTTAATCAAATGTCTTTTGTTTTGATCTGGTTTTGCTCTTGTTAATTAAAAAAAAATATTGATGGAAACTTGGTAAGCTGTGGTTTTGAGTGAATGTTGACCCAAGACTGTTTTGAACTTGAGGTACGTTTGAGAGAAGCTATAGGTGAATGGCCCCAGGCAATATATGTTTAAAATAGTTGATTGCTTTTTTTAGTATCAAGTCATTTTTCAATTACTACTCTCCCAAGCTAGTAAATGTTGCTCCATGTATCATAGTCACTATATTTATTTTTCTCCTGGTTCTGGTTTCTTTGGTCAGTATTAATTCATACAAGCTGTCCTATTTTCCCCAAATTTCTCATATTTGTCATTTTTTACAGCACAGCTACATTTCATTATTAAAATACCACAATTCATTTGGCCATTGATCATCCAGACATTACCAGTTGATGGATATTCACTTCATGTTCAGTTTTTGTTTGTCTGCCTTTGGTATTAAGGTGATGTTTTGCAGTAGTCTTTTTTTTTTTTTTTTTTTTTTTTGTTTTGGTTTTTTTTGTGACTAGTCACCTTGGGATATATATCCAGTAGTGGTATTCTTTGATCAAGGAGTATGAACACTTTCTTTCCTTTTCTTTCATAAATCCAAAGTGTTCTCCAGAATGGATGTATCACTACCTATTTTTTACAGATTAGGAAACTGAGGCCCAGAAAAGTTAGGAAGCACCTTACCTGAGAGCACACAAGTGGTAAGTAGCAGAACCAAGTTTTGAATCCAGGGTTCTAGATTCTACACCCAGCTTTCTCTATACTAGCACTATATTAATAAAACTTCCTAAGTCAACTGAGCCACAGTTTCCTTATTTAGAACATGAGGCGATAGTTCTAATAAACTATATTGTTCATACTACCTCCCTCCTCCTCAAATGAACATGTTATATTCTTAAGTAAAATGTAGGCTTTTTGTGGGCAGGGACTGTTTTTATTTTGTCCTTGTATACAATTTTGTCCTTTGTACACATTAACTACATTAATCAATAGCTGTTGAATTTGGATTGGATTAGATTGTCTCCAAGGCACTTTGGAGGGGCAAAAGTAGTGAAAGGAATCAGTGATAGAAAAGAAAATTATAAGACACCTGTTTCTTATTATTTAAAAATGTTTTTGCAATTTCAGGAAAATATATGTTTTAACATTAGATATTTCTGGAAAATATTTTTATTTTTTTTCTTTCCAAAACTAAATGAGTTAAAATGCAAATGTGGAAACTTATTTCTTCACTAAATTAAGAGACTTTTCTCCCCTAATTATGTTAATACCTTTAATGATTAAAATGATGACTCAAATATGAGAAAAGCTCCTATGGTTTTAGCTCAAGAATTGAAAAATTACAATAAACATGTAGATTTACCTTTAATTCATCAACACTTTCAGTCAAATTTGATTTTCATTAATTTTTGAAAACAATATTTTGTTCTTCATTTTTGTAAAGGCAGATATTTTACTTAATTATTAATGTGTTTATCAATATGCATAGAAACATTTCAAAAATATGATAAAATAATTTTTCCTTATTTCTACTTTTTAAAAATCTTTTCCACCTTGAAAAAAAA
The DNA here is from genome assembly GCF_048593235.1 of Sminthopsis crassicaudata. Taxonomy (NCBI): domain Eukaryota; kingdom Metazoa; phylum Chordata; class Mammalia; order Dasyuromorphia; family Dasyuridae; genus Sminthopsis; species Sminthopsis crassicaudata. The sequence goes on from NC_133620.1 coordinate 163,471,891, forward strand.
GAAATGTCCTGCTAGAAAAGATTTCTATAAACTGAATATGCTGTCTTTGTCAGGACAAAGGATTCAATTAAAGAAACAGTATGACTCAACACATGGTGAAATAGAGAAAAGGAAGAGTTAATTAGCACTTTGCTCCTCTATATTTCCTACTTCTTGCCCTCCTTCCTCCCTCTATCTCCTGCCTATTTTCCTTGTGCTAGAAATGAAGAATGATTGTATCCTTAGTCTACATACACTCATGGGGGATATTATTAGAAGTGAGCTAGGATTTTGGCAACTAGTGACTCCTTTTCCCCTATTTTCAAAGGTTCTTAGATTCCAAATATGAAATATTGAATGAAAATTAATCTTAAATGTAACAGCACCCTCTAATCATTTTAAAGCTCAATTATGTTCAGCAAATGTTCCTTTGGGTGCTGTGGGGACACACAGAAGTCCAATATTCTGTTTCTGCCTTAACAAGCTTTATAATCCAGATGAGACAACAACAAATGAAAACAACAACAACAACTTTAAATAGAAATATAAAATCCTTGTAATATAAGGGATTATGTCACTGTAAAAGTAAAATCCTATCATTGCATTACCAAAATTTCCAGTTATTTTAAAACACCACAGTCAGAAAAGATTTATGTTTTAGAATCTTTTTTTCTATAGGCCAATTTAGTAAAGGTAAGACTGTGTAGTCTGGTTACTAAATGTTATATTGTCACAATGAAAGTACACTGAAATTAAATTGCGCAGTCATAAAATAAACACATATCTGAAATTGTTTTATAGCAGAAGCCAGTATGTGACTATGGGTCTGTTTTTTTTTTAAATCAATAAAATGAGCAGAGATTTTATATTACTGTACAAGGTTATTATTAAGAAAGCACTTTGTAAACAGTAATGTTTTCTAAAAATGTGATCTCATTTTACATGAGATTCCATGAAAGAAATGGAACAGACATTTTGTTTGATTACATTGTATTTAATATGTCTGTGAGGTATAGGACAGATTGGAGAATAGTGAGAGAAGACACTGGAAAGGCAGAATGTTGTAACAATCCCATTCTAAATATAAGGTGATAAAGATATAAATTGAGCTAGGAGCAGTAATGAAAATAACAAAAAGAGAATAATGTGTAAGACTTTGAAAAGACAAAATTGGCAAGACTTTTCATACATAATTGGAAAATATTTAATAAACTAAATTTAAAAAATTTAAATAAATGTCTGTTGAATTAAATTTATATAAAAGTTGGATCAAAATTACATTTATCCAACTGGCTCACTAGATCATGGTTGCTTATGCTCTTTTCTCATCATTCTTTTTCTCTGTGCTTTAGTGCCTTGGCTGGTGTTGAGTGAAATTTTTCCTGGTGGAATTAGAGGAAGAGCAATGGCTTTAACTTCTAGCATGAACTGGGGCATCAATCTTCTTGTCTCACTGACATTTTTGACTGTAACTGGTAAGAAATTGTCTTCTTGTAAACCATGCTTTGAATTTTCATAAGCAAAGGGTCCTTCCTTATTTCCTAGTCCCAAGTCAGTTCTTTTAAATACTAGTTAGTTATCTGAGTTATTAAAGAACTAATGTCCTAGGCCTAAATGTCTAATATTCAGGCCCTACTAATGAATATTATTTTATTTATTTATTTATTTATTTTTTGTGAGCCAATAAAGGTTAAGTGACTTGCTTAGAGTCACACAACTAGGAAGTATTAAATGTTTGTGGCCACATTTGAATTCAAGTCCTTCTGACTCCAGGGTCAGTGCTCTATCTACTGGGTCATCTGGCTGATTGCCAGTTAATGAATATTAGAAGACTATATCCTTTATGGTCATATAACCTGGGCAAGCATCACCAGACATAATGGAAGGCATCCTCAACGGGGAAGTCTTTGACATGTCACCTGGTAGAGGAAAACAGCTCCCAGGTTACCACAGGCCTTTTCCTGAGAAGCTATCCTTCTTACCCCCAAGAAATGGTAGCTTCTACTCTTGGCAACTACATGCAAAGGTCAGTTGTTTTTTCTCACTGAGTATCTAAGAAATCTGATTACTGGGGAGAAGGTAAGTGTGTATAGGCTAAATTTCTTAAACTAGATATATAGTAAAGCTAGTAAAGCTTTTAGGATTTTATCAAGTCAGCTCCTTCATTTTTAGAGAAGACCATTGGAACAGGAAAGGGACTTAGCCAAAGTCAGAGAGGATGGTTTGTTAAGCTTTTACTGAAATTGGAACTGAACTGACCTGGGATCAAATTGACTCATGGATGGTTAAAGCTAGAAGGAATCTTGTCCAACTGTTTAATTTTTCAAAGGAGGAAAAAAGGGACCCTGAGTTAGTATCAGAGTGAGGTCTTGGTCTCTTGACTCCAACTTCTGATTTCAAGGCTAGCACTCTTTCAGTCATAATGTTGAAATTTTGGTTCCTTCTGGATCAGTCTTTTTTCCTGGTCTCTTGATTCAAAAACAAAACAGGTGATAGAGAAGGGAAAGCTCCAGTCTTTCTATAAAATGGTTTCTTAATAGTTTCTATCCCCAAGGGGTCTGAGGATAGATTTCAGAAGGTCTAAGATACTTGGCCAGGAAAAAATTGCTTTTTTATTTCAAGATAATTGATTTCCTTTGTAGTTCTAGGTATTTTATTTTGTGTATTTAAAAACCCTGAGAAGGGATCCATAGTGCTCATCAGATTGTCAGAATGGTTATTCATGTTCAACATGAATTCTACCCTAGAAGTAGTCAACAGGACATTGTGATTACCCTGACCTGGTTAGGCTCTGTTATCAGAGGCCATTTCCAAAGTCAAAAAATGGACTAAAAAGGAAATGGGTCATTTACTCTGACCAGATCCTCTCACATGTACTACCCAACTGTCCATCTTCATACCTGTCAGCTTTTTGTGGAGTGGAAAAGAGAAAAAGAGAGGGCAGAATGGGAAAAGGGAAAAGAAACAACAATGAAAAGAGCAGGAAGGGAGAGGTAATATGCTGACTAACAAAATCAAGTTTCAAAAAAGATTTTATTTATAAAGTGACCTTAATAAATTGGAAAGTGGGCTGAAATTCACAGGATAGTATTTACTATGGATAAATGTGAAGTCTTGTGTTAAGTCCAAGCTAGCTCCCTGTTGACCTCAGGATAGTCCAGAGTCAGGATCAGCAAAAGTCCTTGGTCTTTAGAGGGAGAAGTAAAGAAGATGGACGAAATTCCATGAGGCTTGCCACCAACCTCCCTTCTCCTCTTTGTCCTCCAAAGTGACTCTGGCTTCTCTTACTCCATCCCCTAATCCCTCCTACAATTATCTGTATACACCAAAAGATTAAGCCAGCACAGAATAGTGAGAAGGGCCCTTTTCCACGAATATGCTAATAGAATATTGTCCAATAGGTAATTAGCCTTAAGTGCTTGGTTGTCTGATTCCAGTGCACCTATTCAGAGTTTCAGCCCTTTACAATCTTGTACTTTGGTTCTGAATATCAAAGGCAGGATGAGGGAAGTCTGGCTTAACAATGGTTCATGTGACAAAAACCAAAGATTTATAAATTGACCATAAACTCAATAAAAGCCACAAATATGACACGACTACCAAAAAGCTAATGTGGTATTGAGCTATATTAGTAGGAAGTAGAGAGTCCAAAATGAGGGTGAGAATAGTCCCACTATACTGCACTGATTAAAACCATCTTCATTTTTAATGCTCAATTTGTGAAACCCTGATTTAAGAAGTTTTTTTTGTTTTTGTTTTTTTTGAGGCTGGGGTTAAGTGACTTGCCCAGGGTCACACAACAGCTAGGAAGTGTTAAGTGTCTGAGACCAGATTTGAACTTGGGTCCTCCTGAATTCAAGGCTGGTGCTCTATCCACTGCGCCACCTAGCTGCCCCGATTTAAGAAGTTTTAAAAGGGATACTGATAAACCAGAATTGATCCAGAAGATCCTACTAAGGAGTATGGTTTTATTTTTGTTGTTGAGTCATTTTTAGTTGTTCCAACTCTTTGCAAAGAAACTGGAGTGGTTTGCCATTTCCTTTTCTAGCTCATTTTACAGATATGGAAACTGAGGCAAACAGTGATTCACTTAGGATCACACAACTAGTCAGTATCTAAGACCAGATTCAAACTCAAGAAGATGAGTCCTGACTCTGCCTGACATTCTCCACTACATCATCTAGCTACATCCTAAAAGAGTATAGTAGTCATGTCCTATAATGATCAGTTAAAAGGATTGAGGATACTTATCCTGAGGAATGGGGATAAAACATTGACAGAAACTGGGGTAAGAGATGAGGAAGGGCATAATAATTCTTAAAATATCTGATGGCTTAAGTGAAAAAGGATTTTATTTCTTGTGTATTTGTATCTAGAGGATATCAATGGGTAGAAATTGCAAGGTGGATTTTGGTTAAAAATAAGAGACACTATTGTAAAAATTATAAATAAAAATGAACTAGATTGTCTTAATGAGCACCCCATCACACACACACACACACACACACACACACACACACACACACACACACACACACACAAGACTAGATGACCTTTATGTTCCTTTTCAATTCTACAATTTTTAGCAGGGGGGAGGGGGCGTTATACAAGAGAATACAGGTGTGTGGTTAGATTTAAAAAGGAGATTTACACTGAGGAGATATAAAGAGAATAAAAATTAAAATTAAACTGCAGCCAAAGGGTTCCCGTCCTTGCTAATGCTGTCTTTGCATTATAAGCCTTCATACCTTCTCTTCCTCGAATCTAGAAAAATAACTGTTATGAATACACATATTAGTTTTAAATGACAGATTAGTCATTATGAATTGAAGCAGTATGAGTCTCTTCCAAAAACAAACAAAAACTAACTACCCTGTAAAAATGCATCATTAAAAGCTAATAAAAACTGCTAGCATTGAGTCTGAATTGCAATAGCAACCAAATTACTAATTCCTTCCCCAGGGGAAGTTATGGTAGGTAATTAATGAAAATACAATATTTGGGTAGTAGCTGTTCTTAGATTTAATGATTCAAGTTTCCTTGGTTATCATTGGTATGATTAAAATCAGAATTACATATTATTAGTATAACATAACTAATCAACTTTTTGTGGGGTCTATGTAGAACTTAAATCTTTGGCTAGTCTTAGAATTTGTGATTCCCGTTTCTCTGATTATTAGTATGCTTAAAAACAGAATAGCATATTATTTATGAAGTAGATAGTATATAAGAACTAATCAACTTTTTGTGTGTTCCAAGTAGAACTTAAACTTTTTGATAGTAACTGATCTCAGAATTCATGATTCCTGTATCCCTGGTTATCCTTAGTATGATTAAAATCAGAATTGCATATTATAATCAGTATTAACACAAAAACTAATCAATTCTTTTGTGTGTTCCTTGTAGAACTTATTGGTCTTCCTTGGGTGTGCTTTATTTACACAATAATGAGTATAGCAGCACTGATTTTTGTTATTTTGTTTATCCCGGAAACAAAAGGATGCTCTTTGGAACAAATATCAATGGAACTGGCAAAATCGTAAGTATTAATGACTGACAATTTCTATCAACATATGATTGACACATAGTAAACTTTGTGATACAATCAGGTAATAGATCAGCAATTAATTTAGAATAGGCTCTTTGGACTGAGATCATTTAGAGAATGAGTTTACTGCTATGTTTTGTCTTTCAAAGATTTGTAAAATCAGCATGACTGGCTTAAGGAATGAGACTATGTAGCCTTCTGTAGAGTGAATTTTCTAGTTGTCAGAAGGATTTGGAAACATTAAAGTTCTCTTCTCTTAATTTCTCCATCTTTTATGATGTGGAGGAGAATGTGGATGCTGATGAAACTTTTCTTTTTGAAATTGCTTGGCCAATTCACACCCTCACAAATCCTACAAAATGTAATTTTCATTAAATGTTCCTTAAAACTTTCAACAACTTATAAAAGTTCCAGGAATAAGTTGAATAAACATCTTTCCTTTAACTTGGTCACTAGGCCATCTTCTGAAATATTAATATAGTCTTTTTTTTTTCAAAATTGAGAATAAGGTTCCCATTGACTTCCCCCTGGTCAAAATACTGCTTTTCACTACTTCTCATACTTTAAAACCTCTCTGCTGTTGCTGTGCTGATACTCACTTTCTTGAAATTCTCAACTTCCTTGGCTTCCACTGAAACTGTACCCTTCCAGAATTATAAAATTTTTAGTCAGAGGGAGCCTTAATTATTCTTTTTCAAGTGATACTTGAAGGGAATACTTATCATAATGACCTAATAGGGTACTGAGCCTCTGCTTGATAATATATAATGAAAGAGGGTTCCCAGTTCCTCCAAAGATCACCCATAAAATTAGCCTTTGTCTTTTGTCCAATTCAACAATGTCCTGCCCAGTTCAAGCTCCTTCTCTTCCATGAAGTCTTCCCTAAGTAAATAGTCGACAAGTTTTTCTTTCTCAAAGAGGCATAATGGATAGAGTTCTAGCCTTTAAATCAGGGAGGGCTAGGCTTAAATACCTACTGTGAAATATGGTGGCTCTGTGATGCTGGGCAAATCACTTGACTTTTCTCTAGTTGCTCTAGGCAACTCTCTAAGATAAATTGCAGGAAAGATGTTGACCCACATTGAAAAGTTTCTTCAGCTGGAGGTACCCAATACCCATAAAATCAAAGATCTGAAGCCCACACCTATGTTTCTGTATGAATTTATATTCCATACTTCTCCAAGTAATTGGTCATTTGCTTTTCATTGCTATAATTAGATTTGAAAGCCTATAGGTTAAGGGAAAATCCAGTTTCAGACACTTCCTAGCTGTGTGATCCTGGGCAAGTCACTTGATCCTATTTGCCTCAGGTTCTTCATTTGTAAATAAGCTGGAGAAAGAAACGACAATCTGATCATTGCAAGAAAATAAATGGGGTCATGAAGAATAGAACAAGACCAATTGACTAAAATAATTTAGAAATTAACAGTGTTAACCTAATGCATGTTTTTGCTAAATGTAAGTATGCCCATGGTATAAATAAATATGTACGATAACCAGATATACTGGGTCCTGTTGCAATTAACATAATAACTATGTCTAAATGTACTGGGTAAATGAGGTCTCAAAATCTTTGACATAGCAGTTATTCACACCCATGAGTGTTTTAGTGCCTTTGAGCTATTAGCCACTTTTGGGCTAAAGTAGCACATATATATTCTATATATTCTATAGTCAAAAAAGCTTCTCTAAATGTGGTTCAATAATAAACAAAATAAAGAAGTGGAAGGACACAAAGCTTTGAAAACCAATTAACAAAGAATTTCCATTCCCTTCTTTCCATACCTCAAAAACCCTAAAAAACTCAAAAAGGAAATCTTATTGAGAAAGAAACTATGAATGATATCTGGAGGTGTATCTTTGATAAGGCAATCAAGAACTGATTTTTAGTTCTGGGTGAAAGTACAACTCTCCCACCTAGTGGACAAACAGAATAAAACAATCCTTGGGAATAAACTGGGGTAAATTAGAAAGTTAATTCACAGCTCACTATTTTGGTAGAGGGGTGTAAGGGGAAGATAGGGAAAGCCTGTCTGAATTAGAGAAAATTGGGAGTATGGAATATTTTAAAGGGACAGAAGTTTGTTTGCTTTTAAGCTTTCTTTTCCCAATTCTTCATCCAATGAAAAAAATTCAAACTAAGTGAAAGGGCAACAGGAAGGACCAAAGTCAAAAAAGCAACATGATACTTTAAATGGAACTACCTTCATAATAGTATTTATATTTTAAGACTTGTGAGGGAGAAAGAAGATAAAAAAATTAGTAAAGGAAAATAAAAGGTTAGGAGGTAAGAAAAGTCCTTATTTTAAAGGGTTACATATTTATGCTATATGTAAAGCAAACTGATAGGTTCATATAGCAATTTTTTTCTCATATTAATTTAAGTTGGCAAATAAATAGCACACAAGATAATTGCATCTCTTGCTATAAGAGAGGAGAGTGGCTCCTTGATACACAGAGAATGACATTTAGATTAATATCAGTATTCAAATGCCCTTTTAATTTCTTAGAAATTTCATTGCCATTCAGTTTTACTCTCATATGGATGGATTTTTCTCTTGTGAAAACTAAGTTTTCATCTGAGTAATGTCTTCCATTTGAGCTATTGGCTGTTTTTCAAGGACTCTCTGGAATGCCAGTTTTTTAATAGGTAGTACTGTAGGCTAAACTGATAATATATTGTCCAAATTTATTCCAGTGAGATTTTTAGCGAAAGTATTTTGCCTAGTTATTCTGAACAAACTAGTAGGCCAATAGGTCTTAATCATTTGTCCAGTGCTATCATTCTGTTACTACCAATAGGAATAATGCAAGCAGACTTGGATAAATTTTAATTTTAGTTGAAAGCTATTCATTTTATGAATATTTAAAAGCTTCCAACTCCATATATTTCTGACCTTATAGCCAATTACTAAAAACTTAAACACTTCTCTGCAATAAGAAAACAAATTTCTGCCAGTTCACATTAGCCCCCAAACCAAAAGTTCTAACTAAATTGCTTAAGGGAAAATATGAGATTTCTAATATATTTGGTTTCCTTTTTGACCATGTAATAAGATAATTCACATGGCTAATGTATACACTATTTCATTAGAATAAGTATTTTTATAAATAACAGACTAGACTACACAAGCATGATTGTCATAATACCACATTTCTTTTTTTCATTAGACTTCACACCTTTCTTTTCTGCCTGCTTTTCTTATTATCTTGTTTTAATTTCCCTTTGGCATTTTGTTCTCTCTTGCAAAAAAACTTAAATACTGACATTGGTTAACAGGTAAAATTCATTTAAATGGAAAAACACATGATTTTTAAAATTTGTGGGTAGTACTTGAAAAATATTTTACTTCAGTAGAATGACAAGGTTGGACTAGATCATTAAAGTTCCTCCTAGCTCTAAAAAGCTCTACCATGTCCAAATATGGTATGAGTTTTCTACCTTCCCCACTTCCCAAATTTCTAACAATCTCTTCAGCTGCATTTTTAAATGCCTTGAAAAACTCTATTCTAACCAACTTTAATATGTAAGATGGTTTCATTAAGCATTAGTTGTCCCTTGTGGAGAAATACTGTCCCTCAAACCCCTAAACATAATTGTAAAACTTCAATGTTTGATTTTTTTGCAGTTTCTTCTCTTTAACCATATAACATATCCTCTTCAAACACTCTATCTTACTCTTCTATGAACTTGATATGTTGTCAGTTTTATAGTTAAGACATTTGGAAATGGCTTTAATGATTACATTTTTTAAATGCCAAGGGTACTCAAAATTCAAATATTCCTTCCCAATGCTCCACAGCTAGTAACATGTTGAAGTTCAGAGTGTTATGAACTAAGGAAGGGGTTAAAGTATGCTGCAGAAAAAGGATGCATTGGCCTAGAGTGATGTTAGAATTGAAAAAAATCTTAGAATAGGAATTATAAGATATTCTAAGGAAAAAGTAAAAGTGAATGGCATATCTAAGATACTTTTATATCCTTTTTTTGCTTAGCATTTTCCTCTTACATTTGGGGTTAAGGCCTTATATCACTACTTTTGCAAAATTAATTTATATAACATAATGCCTAGTATTCAATAAATTGAAGAACATCCTACAATGTTAATTTGTGACATTTAAAAAAAAAAAAAGAAAAACTTCTGTCCTTTTGGCAGTGAATTCAAAATAAGATGGTTCACTATCTTAGTAATTTCAGTTATGGAATTGACTCTTTCCTTTAACCAAGAATTTTATTTTATATTGTTGAGATCTATGATTTCATCATGGTAGTCCCAAGAGAGGGAGCTCCTCCCAAATAACACAAATCAGAAATGATTCTACAAATTATAATCTTAGAAAGTTGTTTAGATGGTGGGTCAGGATCACAGAGTAAGAGGAAGGAAGGAAGGAAGAAGGGAGGAAGAAAGGGAGGGAGAGAAGGAGGAAGAAACAGAGGAAAGAAGGGAAGGAAAGAAAAGGAAGAAAGGAACAAAAAGAAGGAAGAGGGAAGGAGGGCAGGGGGGAAAGGAAAGATACAGTGAAAGAAGAGAAGGAAAGAGAGGGAAGAAGGGAGAAAAGAGGAAATAAAGAGAGAGAAAGGAGGGGAAAAGGAAAGAAGAAGTAAAGAAGAAAACGAAAGGGAGAGAAAAAGAAGCCGCCATTTCACAGAAATTGATCATTGTGACATTTTACCAATATAAACATTTCAATGACTGGGAGGAAAGAGGTTCTAATGATTCATTTTCCTCCACCTTTAGCAATTAACAATTATTACAATGAAAATGGGAAATAGTAAGATTTATGGATAATTTTTTTGAGGACTCCATGCCAAGCCTAACTAGAACAATATACTTGGGAATTCAAATTTGCAGGTAAAAATGTGCTATGATGACAGTCTTGCAATTCTTTTGATAACTAAATAGGTCTTGGACAGCACCCAACAAAATCCTGTGCTCTAATATATCATACAGAAAGGCTTTACTGTCATAATGTAACCTCAGCGTACCTCTAGAATTTTATAAACCCCAGGGTGGCTTCTAAAATATGTCTTTTTTTTTAAACAGCACTGTATGAAGCAAGAATGATGTTTTCATTAGTGACTCTTTCTCTTTCAGGAACTATGTGAAACACAACATTTATCTTATGAGTCATCAGAGAGAGAAGTCAGTGCCAACGGAGCTTCAAAAGGCAAAACATCAAGAGCAGTTCTTAGAGTGTAAAAGGTTGTGTAGTAAAGGGCAATCAAGCAGCTCTTTCAGGATAACTGATGGCACAAACAAACAATGATACAGATTTGGTGTACGGCCACTTAGTGTCTTTCTAATAATATACATTTGGTATTTTTTTTTCAACTTCTGGTCAAATTTTAAGGCATTTCCTAATCTGGTCACAAGTGGCTTGAAAATCAGTTCTTAATCTAAAAGTCTAATTAGGGAAAGAGGAAGCAGACATCAGCAAACTACCTACTATTCTCGAAGAACCAGTTAAGAACTGGCCTGAGAAAATGTGGTTGGGTCTCACTGTCCTGAACAATTTAAGAAAGAACAGGCCTTTTGCAATCAAGTGAGCACTCTATATCACTCTACATCGCCAAATATATATATATGGGATGTGTGTTTGTATACACACACACACACACAAACACACACACGAAAACAAAACAAAAAAAGTTTTATTTTCAGAAGTATGAGGGGCAGATTTCAAAATATAATTTTACTACTCACTATAGGAACCTGGCTTGCAGAATGGATCTTTTTTTCCCTTTTTTGTAAGAAAAAGCAGTAAATTCTATGGATGCAGCTCATCTTTCTTTGTTAGTTGAAAAAAGGTTAGAATGCTATCTGATGGCTATTTTCAATTGATTGTACTTGCTGACCTGTATCTAATTAAGAATAGTAAAGGTTTCTATAGCTGTTATTAAAATCTATGTAATAATTTAAAAAATTTATTAACCAACAAGTGGGCTTTCTGAACCACTACATGAATATATTCCAGATCTCAATGCCCATGTAAATAAGGAATCAGTTCTGTAGTAATAGATAACAATGAATTTTTCAACATTTTTCCTTGTTACCTAAGTGAGATGCCAAGAGAGACTGGAAATATGGGACCATATTTAGTTGCAACCCTTAATGAAAGCTTACAAAAAAAATTCACGAAATCCAGAAGTTTGCCAGATATTTAATGTTATTTTTTTGTTGTTGCCTTAAATAAACTTTCAAAATTTTCTCCTATCAAGGTTTTCAAAACTAAAGTGCCTACCATCTACAATTTCACAATCCTCAGAAATTTCCTACCTCAGGTTACAACCAATAGGTTATTACAACATTTAACCTTTGGACTTCTAGATTGTTACAGATGTCCAAAGATTAGGTTATCCCTATTTCACTTACATTTATAAATGTGAATAAGGCGTATATATGTTTCTATCAAAATATGTAATTCATCAAACCAGGAATTCTGTACTATATTTCCATATAATTTCTTCAATTTAAGAAATTGGGCAAGAGTGTTAGCATGGAAAATATGGGAGTTTTGAGAAGTAAAAAGCCACAACCAGCAAAAGTTCAGGATACCAGCATTAAAAACCCTAAGAGATAAGGATGTATATCAGAGCTTTGAATCATTAATCAGTCCAACTTGACAAAAATTCAAATTATAAGTTCTTTTTTTTTTTAAAAAGAGAGGGTCCAAAAAAAAAGACCCTTAAAAAAAAAGGACTTCTTTATATTCTGGAATTTGATTTTATAGACAAACCTCTAAATCTCTCATATGCCTTTATATCAAACTACGGAAGATACAATCTAGGATAGCAACAACAGCTCAAATACAGAAGATATACTTTAAATTTAAAAAAAATGCAATGTAAAAAAATAATTCTACCTTGAAAAAAAGTCCACTACTGATATTTCCCTAGAAAAGACAAGGGAAATATGTATAGTTAAAGAGAGAGAAGAAGCTACATGTTAGAAATAATATATTTCACATGCAGGTTTCTAGTCTTTAAGAGCCACTTAAAAACTTAAGTTTCTTGCAATATTTGGTGGAGTTTAACAAAAGCTTTAAAATCATTGTGCATTATAGATGGGAAATAAATGTCAGGTTTAGTTTAAATAAGCTTCTCAGGCATTCCCTCAAAATGCATTATTTCAAGTTCAAAGAGTGCACATATGATCATTTGATGCTTGTAAACCTTGTTGGGTATTGTTAATGATAACTATCAAAAAAAACTAATTCTAATTTCTAATTAAATGTTTGCCTTTTTCACTTATATCATAACTCCTTGATTTTCCAAAAATAGGAAAAACTGTGAATAAGGATATATTTTTATTACTTCTCCCAATATAACTATGTGTATGAATGCCAGATGTGTTATAACCATTTATTTCTTATGAAATATTCATTTTTTTCCTTTTACCCTATTGGGTTATAACCTAATAATCTAACACTATTTGCTTATACTGATTCAGCTATATATAACAATTACTGTCCTCCTCCCAATTTTAAAACCAAATATGCCATTTGAGAAAGTACTAATCAAACTGATTTAACCATAAATGAAAATCATCAGATTTGAGTCTACTTCTTGGGTCTGGTAATCTTTTTCCCCTTTGCCAATTTTTAAATACTTAAAAAAAGTCATTGTTCCATATGCACTTCTTTCCTTATTTCCCCCTTGTTTATTAATAGCTTAGGTGTGGAAGCTCATTAAAACCAAATATAAATACTTAAACTAACAATACAGAATCTATACTTTTTTTCATCCATTTTGATTCTATACATTAGATGACCTACTGAACTTTAAAATGAATTAAATATAGAAGAAAAACTAATGAAAACATTAAAATAACCTACAGATTCAGAATTATTTTCAAAGTCAGGCTTATTACCCAAGAGAAACCTCCACAAGAAAGAATTTTATTTTGAAGTCACCCTTTTCAACTTCTTATAGGGTAAATCAGGATGGAGAGTAATAAAGAAAAAAGAGGGCACAAAGAACATATAACATTTGTACAAAATTGTACAATTTATCCTAATTTAGCATTCTATAATATACAGGAAAAGTTACTTAATGGAGCTCGCATCTTTTAATAATTTATTCTAAATGTTTCATAACATTTTAGTACATTCAGATTTTGGCGTAGTATTGTGTTCCCCATTGTTTCCAATGATTTTGTGGAAACCCAGTTTTATTTTTCAGGATTAAAACACTATTAAATTCAAGTCATAGGGCATTCCTGCAGCACAATTACCATTCCAATGCTAAGGAATTAGCCAAAGAGGACTCTGAATCAAATGATTTAGAATCATTTTCACTTCGTGAACTAAATATTCCCTAATTTTTTTAGCTCCATTAAATAAGATAAAATCAGGGAGAAAGCACATATGTCTCACAAAATGGCTTTCAAGCCCAAAGTGAGCTTCCTTATAAGTATATAATGTTATAGGCCTGGAGTAGCCAGGGGGCACTTCTTGTCTTGAGCATATAACTTTATCAAACTGCCAAGACTGGCAGAAGCCTATACTGAAGGCCTAAATTGAGAATTTCCATCACTTTCCTTCAGCTGTATCTGAAGGTCTTTCCAAAGTAACAAAGGTAAATATGAGATACAGCCCAATAGAGCTGCTTTTTTATTTCCCATCTGTGGGTAAGAAAAGTTTCTTTATTAAACTAATATTCTTTTAACTCTTAAAAGATATTTAACACTCCTATCTTATTAAATTAGCAATGTAAGACATTATGTTTAATCTATAAAGTTCTACTCTTATTCCCTATAGTTTATATACATTTTTTATTTCTAATTTGCAAGAAAAACTGACATTTGGTAACACAGCATTTAAGAACATACTGTACACATGTGGCATATATACAAAATACACTTCAAATGGAAGCCAAAAAACACTTCAGCAAAAGACTAAGTTTGCATAGTTTAAAAAAATGAATTCTGAGTAATACAATTTTAGTTAAAATAGAAAATGGGGAAGAAAAATAATAGAATAGGTATGAAGAGAGATCTTTTCCAAACTTTTATTTGTGCACACATTCATCAATTGAAAAAAGATAACCTTTACAGCTTCTTTGGTGCCCATGTTCAGCATACAAAAATGTAAAAGACTATTCACAAATAAAACACATTAGCTCAAACTGAAAAACAACCAAAAAAAAAAAAAAAAAAAAAACCAAAAAAAACCCCAACCAAAATATGTCTTAAAAGTAGTGCACACCGTGACAGCTCTGCTTATGACACGAGAATTACTGCGAAAATAAATAGAATGTCCTTTTGTAAAAGCAGCAATTTCACGTCTTGTAAACTTTTTACATTACAGCACTGTTCAAAATAAAATCCAAAGGGACTGGAGCTTACACTGTGGCCATGAACAAATAAAAGAGTCTATTTCCTCAGTTACTGTTGGTCCAGTTTTCCTTTCGCCTTGAGTCCAATGTGCAGCAGTTTTAAAAGGTGCTCAGTTAGGAAACCTAACCAATTGAGTGGTGAATTATAAAATTTCTTTTCTGCTTTCAAACACATATGGGTAAATCTGTTCCACAGCAGTAGCAACAGCCTTTACATTTGGCCCTAAAACCAAAAAGGAAAATGCCATGAAAAATCAACTTACTAAATGTAAATTACAGTATTTCAAAATGTAAATTAAGATGACTATTTTTCCTTGTTATTACCTACAAAATGTTGCATATGATTATAAGATAGACAAGAGAAGTAAGCTAAAACATACCAAGAATTTTACTGATCCTTGGTTTCAGACCCCAGTTATCTTACTGTTAATGAAAAAAAAAAGTTCATAAAGGCTAATAAAACTTGTAAAAACACAAAAAGAATTCTACTACTCTTTTGGTCAATCTGAAGATGATATGAAAAGTAAATCATTACTTTTACAACTGTAATAGAACGAGGATATACCAGAGTTTTCCCTTTCAACAACTGTTAGGTTTGTTTTCATAAAAGTTTACAAAACTATTCCCAGGAATTGACTGGCCCAAAGGTTGAGGGTTGATAGTTTCCTAGTAGCCTCTGAATGTACTGATGTAGCTTCCTGGTCACCTACAGGAATTAAAAAGGATCAAGCACTTGGAGTTAGGGCCCTTTAGACCTGATAAATGTCCCAAGAGTTGCTATCCTACTGAATAGATAGTATTTGCATTTAGAATGCAGCTACATGCTGGATTATCTTTATTGGGCAATCTTTCTATGTTACTGCTTAAGTAAATCATTTTTTGTTAACTGTTCAATGACTTAAAAGTGCCTCAGAAGCAATTTGCACAACTGATAGTCAAATGTGTGACAGCAGGTATATGCATACACACATATAACTGACAACTTATGACTCCTTTGGACACAAATGTTATTTTATTATACATCTGATAAATTGGCATGTTTACAAAATGATAGATGAACCCTGCCCAAACTCAGAGAAAAGAAATTTTGGTATAAATAAAGCATCCACTGAGTAAGAAAGCATGCATATATCCCACACCTGTAGTACTATCACCTCCACAAAAAAAAGGAGGGAAGCCCATTTTATCATCTCTTCTCAAGGGCCAACGTTGGTCATTATAATACAAAGCATCGTATAATTCTTTCTCTTAACACAGTTGCAATCAATTATGCATGTTGTTTTTTTGGTTCTACTTCATATTCTTTTTATTAGTTCATTGTCTTGATATGATTCCCAGAATTCTATCATAAAATTAACTTTTAAAATACTGTTAAATTTAAACTAGCTTTTAAAATCCACTTATTTTTGAATTGGATGTTTTTAAAAATTAACTTTTCTACAAACTGTCAATTAACTCAATAAAGGTAGTTTTTTAAAAGTACCTTTTAAAATATCTGACTCAAGTTTTTTCTATGTACTCGGGGAAATTGGTAGTTTTCAATTAGTTTTGTTTTAGTACACAGCTACATAAATACTTGCATACATACATACACATACACATAAAGCCTATAGCTGTAGATTGTGTGAAGCATTCAGATTAACAACAGTTCACATATAGTATTTTACACTTATAATTCATTTTCTTCATAATAACCCAACGTTGTATGGCAATCCAAAAATTATATATTCCCTTTTTATATATCAGGAAATTGAAGTGCAGAGAGATTAAATACTTGCCCAAGGTATTCGGGGCAAAACGTGGTGCAGATACAAATCAAACACATCTTTTCTGACAAAAAAGGAAGAACTAAATTTGATTTAAAAATAATGGAGAATGTCGAATCTATAAGATGAAGGTATAAAGTAGAAGAATCTATAGATTGAAAGTCTATCTAAAAGTTGGTGTACCTGGTGTATGGGGAAAATGGTGTCAAGTTCAAGCTCTAGAAGTAGGGATGGCCAAAAGAAGGGAGAAACCAAAATCATCTCCCTGAGGAGGGAGGGATGCAGGCAGGGTATAGACTTAGAAAGTTCGATGGAGGAGATCACCTGTTAAGCCCTAATAGCCAATACTAGTCATCTTTATTAGCAAGAATAAGTAGAAATAAGATATAGGATATGCAACTATAAATTGATATAAAAGAGGAAAAATGAATGATGGAGGAATATTAAAGGCAAGCTTGTCTATTAACATTTTGCTCATTATTAAACTTGGTTTCCATGGATCGGCTTCTGTCCATAATCCTATGGACTCTGATACCAAAAATAATTTTTAAAAATCACAAATTCTTTGTCTACAGTTATTTAGCTGATGTTTTAAAGAACTGATATAACAAATTACAGGAAATTTTCAGATTACATCTGAATTGTTTACTCAACACTTCTACCATTGATTTTCTAAAATCTGAGGGTTGTTTTATGCTGAGAATACTACACTCATTCTAAAAAATTGGTAGATGAACCCTGCTCAAACTCAGAGAAATGAAATTTATGGTATAAATAATGCATCCACTGAGTGAGAAAGTATGCATATATCCCATACCTGTAGTACCATCACTTTGGCAAAAAAGGGAGGGAAGCCCATTTTATCATCTCTTCTAAGGGGCCAACATTGGTTATTACGATACAAAGCATTTTATTAAAAATACAAATAAAAACTAAATATAAAATCACTGCTGGATATTAACAAAATTTTGACATATTTTGGTTACTGTATATTAATATGCTCTTATCCCATTTAATTACTTATTACATAATTTAGACAGAAATTATAAAGTACCTGTTACTGTGATACTTCCTGTTGAAAAAATCTGTAATGTAGCTCGTAGAGCTTTTATGCGATAACATACTGCAGGATGAAGTTCAGGTTCATAACTGCCAAAAAAAAATTGCTCTAATTAATATGACACAGATTTAAAGTTTCCTAAGTGATTTCAAATGTAAAAAATTGGTTTCACTCTTCTGAGAGTTACCTGGCATGAGGCCTATTGTTCTTTGTGAATTCTGGCAATCGAATTTCGAAGGGCATGTTACACACTGCCAAAACATTAACGACTTTAAAATCTGTAAATATTACCTTTAGGAAGAAAAAAGCAGAATCAAGTAAATTATTCTGAAAAACAAGACATCTGGTTATCCTAAGGCATTCCCCCCCCCAAAAAATCTCTGTAATATCAGTGGATCTGGGTCTCTTGTCAAGCAATGATCAAAATAACTAAAAGTGAGGACTCAGTACAGCAGTATGTTATGTAGATGATGATGGAGGATTTGACCTCTTTAGGACTGCTTTTCGGAAGACCAGATAATTATTCTATCTGTATTAAGTAACATCTTTTTTGAGGTTGATCCATACATCACAGTCATGCAAGTTAAGAAAATACAGGACTAGGATGAAAACTATGAGTAGGATATATAAATGAAATCACAACTGAGACATTCTTGCAGGTTAGTCTGCCAGCTTGAGTCAAACAAGGTAATGATTTCTAAGCTAAATAGCTTACTAATTGGACAAATTTCTTTGGCATAATACATTCATTATTGTGACAAAGTTCAAAAGCTCTGTTATGACACCTGTAAGATAATTTATTGGAATAAGTGAATACAACTATGACTAGAGTTTACTTTTCTTACTGGGAGAAAAAATTAATACTTATTTTATTTAAGAATAAAAAGAAACTCATAAAATCTTTAATCCACGAATGTATTTTTAATGACACAAAGATTCAAGGAAAGAGAGCAAGGGTTGGTTCACCTTTCTTCTGAAAAGCAACTTACTGGATCCATTGCTATTTGGTAATAGAAGCTAAAAAAAAAAGACACGAGTGATAAATCTTCTCTACTCTAGAGAAAAGCATTAGCTGATGGTTCTTACTCATCAAGGAAAATAGTGGTTTTCCTTTCCAGCAAGATACAGGGAAATATGATTAGTAAAAATGGGACTAAAAAAAGGCACAAACAGAGCACCTATTCAATCATAGTGAGTTGATCTTCTCTTCTAGGCTAGACTTAAGAAATAATGAATCAATTTTAAAATACTAGAAGAGAACATGATAAGAAGCAAAAGAGCACAGCCAATGATTGTTTATAGACCATATTGATGCATATCTACCATATTCTGAAGTCTAGCATTTATTACCAAGTATAGAAAACCACATTCAAATTAGGAATTTTTGTGATGATTATTTACTTCAATTACAATCTACGGTCTACCACCAAGCTAGCCTTTTTGCTATTCAATCAATAAGTACTTATTAAATGCCTTTTATGTGTCTTGTATCTTGCTAGATGCTGAAGATATATGAATAAAGATAAGAGATGATTTCCAGAGAAAATGTCCTTATCCCTCCACACTATCCCATCCTTACTCTAGTTATTGTGCTGTCCACAAACTTTCCTGGCAAATGATTTTGCATTTATTTTGCTTGTATTCTATGTTTAATTCTATATGCTACTTGAGGGAAGATGCTGTTTCATTTTTTCTTTTGTACTCCCAGCACTCAGGACAGCACCTGAAACAGTGCTTGTTGACAAAGTGATCTTGAGCACATCCCAAATATTTTCAATTTGTATGTTTTTATGCACCTTACCTGAAAACCAAGTTTCTGTAGACTGCGGGCTAATCGCCTGGCACCAAATTTAGCTTCTTCTTCGCTATTGTTTAAGAAGAGAAAAATGGGAAAAAATAAACATAATGGATTTATGACTTTGGGCAAATCACATAACATAATTACTCAATGCCCCAGGCAACTTAGTGTAGAGGGCCAGAATTCTGAAGTATATTTGAAACAAGGATACTTACAACAAGATGTTAACTCAGTGTGACTGATGAGATGATGGTTCTCTAGTTTACATATACTTAGTACTTAGTATAGTGATGTAATGGTTCTCTAGTTCACATGTACTCAGTATGTTGTAATGATGTAATTGTAATAGGGTATTTACAGGCTGAGAGGACTAGAAATGAGACATTCCATCTTTGACCATCCTCCTGGTGATTCACCTGCCTACTTCACTTCTCCACTAATACCAAGGACTTGGGCTGGTCCCAAGGTCCTCCAGAGAGCTAGTCCAGACATTATAACTTAGGCTAAACTACAAAAACAGATCATGAAAATATACATTGTCATATGTGGGAGGTTCCTCACCATGGAGCTCCATATACTAATGAAATCATGTGTGAATTAAAAAAAAAAAAAAAAATCCTAGGAAAAAAGTTAACCTTTTTAATAGAAAAAAATTTCAGATATCACTTACCTTGTGGCTCCTGTGCAAATAATTTTTCCTGAGGACCAAATTGTAGCTGTAATTCTAGGTTTTCTAAGCTTCATTAACACTTTCTGAAAAAAAAAAATTAAAGATAGTAAATGTTAATATTCAAAAGTAATTTCTTTAGTTAGAAGGACACATAAAAACATTTTTAACCTCTAGAATAACTAATTGTAGCTTTAAAAAATAAATTTATTTTTGTTTATTTAAGTCTATCTTAATTGCTTCAAATGTCTATATGAAACTAGGCTATAAACACAAACTACCATATTAAGCCAAAAGGAACATGACCATGAATTAAAATTTTATAACCTAGATTACCTCTGTTGTTTATTTTAGTGTTATATTTCTTGTACCATGGATTCCCCAATTAATTAGTATAGTCATAATTTTGCCACAAAAAAATTTTACTACGTGCCACAGATTTATTCCAAAACTTAAATGAAAATTTCCAATTCCCCTTTTTCCTTTAAATTTAAAAAGGGAGAGATTTAAATATGAAGTTATCTAAGCAAACTTTTTTTCTATAGCTTAACAAAAAGTAAATCTTTCAAATAATTTATGTTTAAAAACATAATATAAATTAGAAGTGCTTATTCAAAATATACTTTTTAAAGAATTATGAAGTATTCCAAGAGATACATGAAATTTGACAGAACTAAATATGTAGTCAATGAATTCCTTGATAAGACTGTAAATAATGTGTCTCAGCTCAACACTCAAAGCTTTTAAAATTTAACTTAGATATTCCACATTTTAAAGTTCACTTACTCCAACATCACGCTTGTAAATTACATTTGCTCCCTCTAAAGCAATCTTCCTTAAGTTCAAATGGCATCTGGTTCTAAAAACACAGACTACGTTTGTAATTAAAATGTCCAATGCAACATCACTATCTGCATCCATTGGGGTAAGTTTACAAACTCAGCTTCCCCACCAGTGCACCATGAAGCTCTCACATCCTGAAAAAGAGAACAAAACAATGTAGCCCAATTATCTGAGGCAACATCTTTTTTCTTCACTAGAAATAATCCTAAAAGTGACATGCAAGGAAGACTATCCTTCCTTCCCTCCCCCCAGTATGTTAAATTTATTTTAAACTACAATTTAATAAGAAAAAAATCCGTATTTTGAAAAGTGCCTTGTGATTGATAACTATGATTTATTTTTTCATTTCATTTTTTTATGATAGGTCAAATAAAGATCAGCTTGGCATATTTGACTAATGATATTAAACTTATTGCCTCCAAAGAAATAATGTTTCTGTTTGTACTAAAAAAGTTAATAAATATCAGCAACACTGCAATAATTTTTTTTTTACAAAAACTGGGTTATGAAGGATTGAAAATGAAATATGCTACTCTCTTCCTGACAGATATTGAATGAGACATAGTTTTTTGAACATGGCTAGTATAGGAACTTGCTTTGTTTGATTATACTTGTTTGCTATGGATTTGTTTGTTTTTTGAGAGGGAGAGTGTATTCAGTTGCAAAGGAGGGAGAAAAATAAAATAAATGCTAATAACTATTAACTAAACAAAATTTAATTAAAAATATAATTGTATTATTTTCTATTTTTCTGTATCTCTTATGGAGTTGTTTCAATTGTAGAATGTTTCTACACTTTATATAGTGACAGATGAAAATTTTTTCTTTTAATTTTAGACTTTATGTTCACAAAATCTTAATAGAAAGTACACAAGTATACAAATGCATGTAAGCACCCACTATGTTATTCTGCTTATTTTCTCCAAATCTTCCCAAATGTCCCTTAGGGAAATTGGCTAGAGCTCAAGATGTTATGGAATTTAGCAACTTCATCACGGCACCCAAAATTCCTGCACAAGCAAACTAAAAAAACCCCCACCGAAAAATGCATTTTCTCTTCACAAATTATTATAATCACTTTTCAGAATAGTAGTTCTCCATGTTTGAATTACATTCTCTGAATTCATGACAAAGAAAGGAAAAAATTATGGAGTAGTTTCTATTCCACACATACCCAGAATACACTGCTCAGCCTCCTATATGATTTTTTGGGGGAGAGAGGCAAGGGGGGAAATGTGGTGGAGATTTGAGATCCTAGATAATCTCAAGTTTGAAATAGAGATTGAAAACCAATGCTCTCTATATTGACAAATTATCTTTTTTTCCCCTATTTGAATTTCAAAAACAAATTCAGCAAAAAATTGCTATTCCAAGGCTATAACTTATAAAGAGCTATGGATATGGTTAATATCTCATTTCTTTTGGTGAAATCTCTGCAAACAGATTATAGTTGGTTAGAGGCTTCTTTCTCTAATTCTAGATCTTTCCTTTGTTTTAAAAAGACTCTTTTTAAAGAAGAATATATATAGTTAGTAGAGTGGAAGAAATAGTAAGAAAGATGAAAGAGTGAAAATAGGGATGGCAGTGTAGGAATTTGCAAATAGCTTCAGTTTCTAGGTTATCTTAGCTATGAGCTCTGATATGGGAGAGGGCAAAGAAAAAGGGGCCATATCAAACTGTTGTAAGATATAGAGGAAGCCCACAAAATTGTTTTAAGAAATTAAAGGATATGACAGGGGCTTCCAGAGAATCAAGCAGTATGGCATAATGTATAAAGAACCATGAATTCTGTCCTACTTCTCATACAAATTGCCTGTAGTAACTAGCGAAATGTCATTTAACATAAATGGTCCCAGGCAACTCTCAATACTTTAAGATACAGAAGTATTAGCAATCTAAATCAAGGAGTTTACAATTTAAAACACTAGACTTTTCCCACAATGATGAAATCACATGATGACTACAATAGACAAATAAAATAGCCAATATAATAAAAATGATGCTATCTAAATATACTTATTCAGGACCATACCAATAAGTTATGAAAAGAATTATTTTATCAAGATAGATGAAAATAACAGCACTACTGCCTGATAAAGAATGTAGGTACTAGAGCCTAATGCCTGATAAACCCAAAGATGCCAGCTACTGGGATAAGAACTCACTATTTGATAAAAACTGCTAAGAAAGCATTGTAATAGAAATTACATAAAGACTAGTCACAATGTATGGCAAAAGAAGGTTCAAATGGGTACATGAATTAAAAATAAGGGTGATTTCACAAAGTAAGAGAAGGAAAAATCATTTCATAGCTATGGATAGGGAAAAAAAAATTCATGTCCAAATAAAGAACAGGGAAGATCACTGAAGATAAAATGGCTAGTTCTGTTTCTATAAAATTAAATTTTTTGGATAAAGCCAATGCTTTGAAAGAAAACAGATAACACAAGGGCAGAAATCTATGCAGCAAGTTTCTTTAAAGGTCTCATTTCCAAAATATATACGATTCAAATTTGTAAGAATAACAGCCTAATATCCAAATACTCTGATAAGTGCTAGAGAGAAAAGTAAAATAGTTCCTGGCTCCAGCTCTAAAGAAGCTCTCATTCTAATAGGGGCAATACTATGGAAGTTTCAGCCACAAACCATAAAAAAAGGTCCCATGATCTCTGGGGTTCATTTCCAGTGATAAAATAGTATTTTTGATATTGTACTATTTAACAATGACAGGCATTTTCTTTTCTGTTCTTTAATAAATATGGCTATTACACCTACAGCAACAGCTGCATCACCACAGCAGTAGCTTCTCAAGAAGTTGGCTGTGTTGAAAGCATTGCTATATTTTGACTTTCTGTTGTTGTTTGCTTGAATTTTGTTTTTTTCTTAGTTTTTTTTCTTCTTGATCCAATTTTTCTTGTGCAGCAAAATACCTATATCAATATGTATACATATATTGGATTTAAAATATATTTTAAAATATTTAACATGTATTATTGGATTATTAACTGCCATCTAAGGGAGGGGGGGGGAGGAGGGGAAAATTTGGAAGATAAGGTGTTGCAAGGATCAATGTTGAAAAATTACCCATGTGTGTGTTTTGTAAATAAAAAAACTTCAATTAAATAAATTTAAAAAAAAAAATGAGGGAAAAAAAGAAAGCATTGATATTTCAAAGGCTCTTGGGTTCAGAGTCCTGGGCTAGATCCATTATAGTCCAAGAGGAGTTAGTGGTTAATGGCATGGAAATGATCTGACTTATATGGCACATACTACCTCATTCTCTTCAGGGTCCCTTGCTCTTATCTCTTATAATAGGTTGGCTTGTCTGCCTAAAGGGAACAATTGGCTGAAAATTCAGAGAATGATTAGCCATTCTCCAAAGGAGTTGCTTTCCCAGATTAACAACTTCAAAAAACAGAAATAGAAGTTTCAGGATGCTGCTACTTCCTAAGTGCAGTCCATGTGTCCTATCTATTGGTGATGACTGGTCAGACATTGTTAACAATGATTATTAGGAAGGTGGAATTCTTCTCCACAATGATCCATCTTTTTAGTTATGGCTGCAGGGGCTGGGTTGAAAGCTAATCTGGTAGTCTGAGGGACAGTGTCACTCTCAAGACTCTTGGATTCAGAGTCCTGAGTTATTTTTAATAAGGTCTTAGAGGAAATGGTCATCAAAGTGGTGGCAGTGATTTGAATTGCCTGGCATTTGCTACCTCCTGTCTCTCCCCAGGGTGTCTTGATGCTTCAACTTTCCCATCCTTTGAGTGGCAATTATTGGGGATTCCTGGTCTCCCCTCAGGAACTACTTCCCTGAACGACCACTATGAACTCTGGGCTGGATGAAGGACAGAGTCTTAATTAAATCAGTCTCAGTAGGATCCTTGTGCTTATCTGCCTATTATTGACAATTTGTATTGGTCAAAGGATATGAAAAAGGCAATTTTTAAAGGAAGAAATCCAAATAACCAATAGCCATTTGGAAAAATGCTTCAAACCACTAATAAAGAAATGCAAATAAAGACAACTTTGAAGTTCTATTTTACATAGGTTAGCAAAATTGATCAAAAGAGGAAAATGACAAATGCTGAGGGAGTTATAAGGAAAATAAGTATATTAATGCACTGTTGGTAGAGTGGTAAATTGGTCCAATTATTCTGGAATCAATTTGGAACTAGATCTGAAAAATTACTAAACTATACATATTCTTTGATTCAGTGATATCACTACTACAGTAATGTATACCTCCGGAGAGATGAAAGAAGGAACTCAACCAATATGCAGAAACAACCACTACCACAAACAAAATCAAATAGATAGTTACAGAGCCCTTTCAGGTTGGCAGAGTGCTTTGCAAATATTCTCATTTGGGCCTCACAAAACTTATCGGAGATAGGTGCTATTATTAATCTCACTTTACAGTTAAGTGTAAATATGTTAAACGAAGGCAAATGGAAGTTAAGTGACTTGCCTGGAGTCACATGGCTACTAAGTATCTAAGGCCATTTATGAACTTAGATCTTCCTGATTCTAGGCCCACTTTATTTGCTCTACCATTTATATGCTTTCAGACACAAAAGTGCAGATAAAAACACACTTTTTAGACATGCTCAAGTGGGGGAAATTTGTTTCACGTTTTTCTTTTCTCCTCCTCATCCGCCTTCTTCTCTTCTCTTCTTATCAGGGAGCAGGAATGGATATGGATTTGCATCAATTAAAAAAAAAAAATACACAAAGAAAACCTATGTACAAAGCACTATGTAGATATTAAAGATACCAAAACAGAAAGCAAAATAGTTTTTGCCTTCAGTAAACTTAAACTTTTTGAGCACAGATAAGGCATTTATAAATATTACTGTGAAAGAATTATTTGATTAATTCAGTAACAAAATAAAGGCAGCAAAGGAGAGATCAAGACAAACTACTATAAAAGTATGACGAGATCACTTTCAAGTGGGTTAAGGAAGAATTAGAGAAGATTTCATGAAAAAAGGGAGCACTGGACTTTCATGAAAACAAAGGATTTCAATAATCACAGGTAGAAAGAACAAATTTCTGACATCAGGAATAGCTCTCATGAATGCACGGAGGCAGCAAAGTGAAGGACTAGATAAGGGTTTTGAGTCTGAATTAACTGGAAGAAGGCATGTACAAAAAAGAAGAGAATAAAATTAGACAGCAAAGACACGGTAAAACAATATTTTAGAAGGCCTAAATGCCTGGGTAAAGACTTTGTATTTTATTTTACAGGCAATGGGGAGATAAGGTTTTCTTTTCTTCTCTTGAAAGATAAAAAAATTCATCTCATTCCTAAATTCAGGATCTAGCTACTAGATCTTAAACAAAACTGTCAAGTTTTACATAGGCTACCATTAGCAACTTCTTAAGCAGACAAATAAGTCTCTGTAAAATACTCCTAAAATATTAACTATTGAAATATCTAAAGGAGAAAGAAGGGAGGGAAAAATTAATGGTTTGGAAAAAAGAAATAATGGAGACAAGCAATAGCAGTGAGGAAAAAAATAGCAAAGAATAAAATAAATCCAAAAAAGAATAGAAATATCAGAAGAAATAACTTAAAGTATGAATTTGAACCCTGTTTTTTTTTTTTATTCCAAATTTCAGGCTTTTTCCTATTTATACCAGTTGCCTCTTCACTACTCAACCGGGGGCTCTACAGAGGAGTCAATGTAAAAATGAGGTTATCACATAGCTCAGAAACTTAAATTCTGAAGGTGAAAGAGAAGCACATTAGATTATATATCCTTGCTATATAAGTGAGTAATTTATCAATAAGCTATAGCAAATAATACAACTCTTGTACCGAGAAAAATTAGCAAGACAAGTTTCATGAAGAATATGAAAATCAAGCCATTATGGTCTTTAAAAACCATTTTCACAAGATGTAAACCATCAAGTGATCTCAAAATGTTTCAAATTAGTTTCTAAGGATAAAAAATAACATTTCACAGACTCAAAAGCTAGATATAAATTTGATACATTATCACTATCAAGTCTTTGATTAAGAAAAATATCTTTGCATTACTTGATTTTCAAACTTAGGCCTCCATTTTAATTGAGTAAAATTGCTACTCAACAGTACCCTCAGTTACTTCTGCCTTTCTGTGAGGGCTGAACAAAAAAACTCTCTCCCATACTCTCCTTTTATAGAGAGCTCAAAATTCCAGCTTTTTCAGCTTCCTTTTGTTTATGGTTTCCCCCATCAGTGTAATCTTCCCCACTGATGTGACAATTTTCCTTTTTTAAAATGTTCATTTCTTGCACTAAGTACAATGCCTGGCATATAATAGGCACTCAAATCAATTAGTCAATCACTAATTGCTAGCACCTAATAATGTGTTTAATCACACCATATTGAAACTCACTATTTCACAGAAACTAAATTCTGCTAATTTACTATAGCAAAACTCATCTATTCAATGTCAGAGTTAAAAAAACAAGCATAAAGAAACAAGTTCTAGTTTTGGTTGGACTACTAAATAGCTGAAAAAATTTTGAGTAAGTCATTTAAATTTTCTTGCTCTTCTGTAAAAAAATGGAAAATACCTGTCCTACATCATAAAACTGCTATGAAAATAATATGATCTAGCATATGTGAAAGCACTATATAAGTGCTTAAATGATTAAGTTTTAATTTGCAAACAAATCCGCATCAGTATCACTTATGTCTGTTATTCATGTTAAAACTGAACTGTCTGCTTCTTAAAAGAATGCTATCAGTTTAACCTTTGTTTTTCTTTAAGGGAGAGAGAGGCAGGGAGCTAACTATTATTTTGAATAACATTATTAACTCCATCTTAAATCTCACTGTAATACTTGATGAGGACAGGAGAGAAATAGTTCAAATTTGAACAGACTGAAAAGAAAAGTATTGATCTTTGTCTTCCTCTACTAATGAGATCTTTTTAGATCTACCAAAGCTACTAAATCATCCCTTAAATCAATTGTCAAATGTCTTTCCCACAAAGCATATGTAGGGGAGAGGGAAAGCAAACAAGTATGTGCCAGGCACTGTGCTATCAGTTTTACAAATACCATCTCATATTGGCTCTTTACAAAATCTCTTGAAGGTAGGTACCATTATTAACTCTAAATTACAGTTACAGAAACTGAAGCATACAACCGTTAAGTGACTTGTTCAGTGTCACAACAATATCTGAGGCTGAATGTTAATTCAGGACTTCCTACCTCCAGGCCCAGAGCTCTATTCACTACACCACATTATCTACCTAACTAAATCCATAGATCTACAAATTGACATATACTATAAATCATATACATTGATGGTAGTCATATAAAATAAAGAACATATGGATATGTAATAAACATTCATTGTATCCAGAACTGGGAAGAATCTCAAAGATCCTCTTGATACAATCCCCTCATTTTTCAGATCTAGAAACTTATGCCTGGAGAATGAAGTGATCCTGCCTCTCCTTCCACCCCCCACCTCCCACTTCTCCAAGGTCTCAAGGGCACAAAGTAGCAGAAGCAGGACTCCCATTCAGATCTTCTCACTTTAAGATTCTGTAAAGGATCAATTCCCTAGTTCAAGATCCATCTTCCCCCTCAACTCCCCCCACCTAATACCCCCACTTCAGCTTTAGACCACTCTGATGATCTCTCCCACCTTTTCCCTCTCCTTTTTGAGGTTTCTTGACTCTTCCTACATCTTGCTCTCCAAGCCTAACTCCCTGGACATGCCACACTCTTTCCCTGCTTTTACCTCACTATCTAGGCTGCTAAAGCTAGACATGTATGCCATGATAAATTTTCCTTTCTAATACTTGACCTACAAAGTAAAACCTCCAATGAATATGAGGTAAGATTTTCTTTCTATATGGTTTAAAATCCATATGCCATTAGAAAAGAACCAAAAAAAGTATAGAGTGTAAATACCAAACTATTTTAAATTATGAGTAATCATATTTGAATATGAATTTTGCTCCTACTTTATTTTTATATACATTCTGATATTTAATTATGGGTTCCACTTACAATTTAGAGTCTAAATACTTTTGACACTGAATGACTTTAACTTCAGTTGCATATATGGTGTTTTTATATACATATATTCAGTAACTACTGTTTTATATACTGGTGATAAGAGGATGATTAAAAAAAAAAAAATCTATGAAACTACTACTGCCATTCTACCTGATAGAATGTTTTGAAAAACCAACACAGATAATCCCTCAAATAGCCAAATTTTAACAAAGATTGAAAGTAGCTGCTTCATAGATTGTTTTCTTGTTTACAACAAAATTAGCATTGTTTTAAATCAGTATCAACTTTTCAGCAGCATTCAATATATTAAGCTTATTTCAACACACTAAATTTGTTCAGTAGTGACTCTAGCTTATCAACCTTTTATGTCAGAGGCCATTAGAGGAACTGTGCAGTTTAAGATACTGCCATTAAAGACTATTAAATCATATGTGTCAGAACAGATGAATGAACATCAAGAAAAATTATTTTCAAACTAGAAAGAATAAAGTAAAAAATAATGTAATCCACTAAGGTTGAAAAGGTAAGGGGAATCAAAGTATATAATTATGGCCAGGCTAGAGGTTGTATTTGTCTTATAGGATCTGGGAACTATTTAAAGTTTTTCAAAAAGGGGCAGAGAAAGCATGATACATTTTTGGAAAGCTGATTGGCTAGGGGGAGAAGACTATCAAGTAGACAACCTATTACTGTCATGTGATATAATCATTGGAGCTAAAGATGACAAAAGATTTGAATTATTAGCTTGCATTTTCCTACATCAATTGCTCCTTTGAGATCCTTTGATGACTTAAATGTATACCATATCCATCAGTGAGTCATGTTATCTGGACTACCATTCTAATAACACCAACAATAAAAAAAACTAAATGTTCACATAGCCACTAACATAATCATTGGATTCTTTTAGATTTCATCAATTCTTCCCTTTCCTCTCCCCTTTCTCCATTCCCCTCACCTCAAAAAACCTCTACCTTATCAACAGAAACCTCATTATCCTTTAAGATCTTATCAGCCTTGGTATTATTCATATACCATCAGTATGCTATGATTATAGGGCTTTATGATGAACTTCCTCCCAAAACTTCCATTTAAAGAGATGGCCACAGCCTACTCTTCTGATCTTCATCATGCCCCTAAACCAGGTCCTACTCCCTTTCAACTTCTTTTTGTGTGTTATTTTTTTCTCATTCATTAAATTGTAACCTGAGTGCTTGGGGCCAGACTTTGTTCTTTGACTGAAAATTTTAATAACTGGTGCATCAGACAATTCTCTAACCAAAAGTTGCAGGTACTATGAACCGGTGCTTCACTAGGACAAACTCTGAGATCCACAATGATTTTTCATTTGTGCAATTCCACCAAAAGAAACTGGGTTTGGGCATAAATCAGTATCATTTCACACAAAATAAGCAATTCATCAGTATCATTTCACACAAAATAAGCAATTAAAAATGAAGACATTCCTGCATTTTCACATTAGCAAATCCAGCCTTGTGAAGAAAAACAAGCAGAATCCCATGTTAACGGTGTCTGCTAACAATGCAATGGCCTTTTTGTGTCAGTGACAATGTTACATACAGACACATAAGGAAGGACAAAAGATATACATGCATGGGACTATGAATATGAAGACATCACTTGGGATTTCCTAGGAAGGAGACAATTATTTCATTGCTTTCTTTCCTAGTCTTTTATAAGTGGAAGCATCATTATTAATATTATGGACTCGGATTCAAGTTTGAATTCCACTTGAGAATTTTCTGGCAGTGTGATCCCTCTGCTTAACCTTTCTGAGCCTAAATTGACTCATCTATAAAATGAGGCTAATGATAGCAGGTTTTTGTTCTTCTGAGAACCAAATGAGATAAATAAAAATTGCAAACTTTAAAGCACTATGTAAATGTACTAAATTTTTTATTTCATTCTTTTCTTAAATTTTAGATAGCAAATAGTCAATTTAAAGTCACTATCCTGTTTTTAGAATTGTATAATTAACTTACTAAGGAATATTGTACAGGTAGATAAAACATCTGTATTTTATAGTTAATAAAAATATTACAACATAAAAAAATTATAAGCTCAATAACTCTCTCCTCCCCTCCCCTATATCTATATTTCTAGTGTTCAATCGAGAGTCTGACAGAGTGATGTATAATGTATACTTACTGAGTGATCCAATCAATAAGCATTTTGAAATGCCCACTATGTATCAGGTCTGTGTTAATTGCCATATGGGATACAAATATGAAAGAAAAACAACCCCTAACCTCAAGGAGAATATGTTCTATGAGGACTTTACTAGCCTATAGTTTACAGACTCTTCTCGCTTTTTTTTTTTCTAAAGTATACAAACATATTTGGTATTCTCGAAACCTCTAATAAACACCTCTGCCAATTTCTACATTCTTTCTACGATAACTGACAGTGATTCAAGAACCACATCTGTTAGTTCTTTCAGCACCAAGGGATATATTCATCTAAGCCTGGGTAGGAGTTTATCTCCCTATTTATTCCCTGTTTCAAGTTCCCATTAGCTATTTTTAATTTATCCTTCTTAAACCTCAGAATTATCTCTTTATCAGAAAAATATAAAAGCAAACTAAGAGCTGAATAGCTCTCTCTTCTCTGTGTCTGTTTTCATCCTCTATACCCCAACCAGTAGTCTTGTTCTCTTCTTTGATAACTTGCTTTAAAAGCTTAAGCCTTTTTGTTGAGCTGAGCACCCTTACTAACTTGAACTCACTGAGCTTTAGGATTCCTGACACGATTTTTATAGGACTGTTACATGCTTTTATTTATCTTCTCCATTTATCCTTGCTTCTATCTCTTTTGTCCTTTCAAAATCTAAATTGGCAAGCTTGCCATGCACCAAACACTGGTTTCTTTTATCAACTCCATCTTTTCATCATGAGAATTATTTTTAACTTTCTTATATTTTATCTTTTGAGAATTTTTCCATTTCCTTTGGGATGACTTTTCTCAAATAATTTTCCACTACAAGGTTTATGTATCATAGCAGAGGTTTCAAAGCTGAAAAGAAAAACAGGTAGCACTAACACTGTTGGGAAAATATATAGTCATCTTCTATGTCATCTTCAACTATTCTATTCAGTTCAATAGGCAATTAACAAGTGACAAAATACAAGTTAGTATGCTAGGCATTGGAGCTACAAAGTTAAAAATTAAGCAATCTTTGCCCTCAAGAACCTTACTTTTTAGTAGGAAGAATATCACATATACAAAATTAAGTATATACAAAGTAAAGAGAAATAGCTGGGAAAGCAAGGAAAAAGAATATTAGTAAATGGGAGCATTAGGAATAGCCCATATAAAATGTGGCATCTGAGAGCTACATCTTACACAATGTTAGCAATTCCAGTTTTTTCAATGGCTATTATAGATTACCACAGTGGGTTTTGTTGACCTTTCTTTTCTAAGAAATGAACATCTCTCCCTCTCTTTATTCAAAACATCTGCCATAAGAGATAACCAGATGCCTGTGAAAGATAAAAGGAACATAAGTATTGTTCTACAATTTTAAGTGGAGTGATGCTTCTGCTATCCTTCAGAATAATATTAAAAAATAAAACATTTCTGTGACTTACCTACTCACCATGTAAAACACAATTATTGGAAATACACATTCATCTAGTCCTTGTCCAGAGGTAATTCAAAGATGATTACGATGAACCAAAGCTTGGGAATATTTGTTTCAAGTAGAAAATTAAGAGACATATCAACCAAAAATGGAGAATTCATAGCAACTTCTAATTCTAAG
Source organism: Sminthopsis crassicaudata (assembly GCF_048593235.1). Classification (NCBI taxonomy): domain Eukaryota; kingdom Metazoa; phylum Chordata; class Mammalia; order Dasyuromorphia; family Dasyuridae; genus Sminthopsis; species Sminthopsis crassicaudata. Next base: position 163,504,698 of record NC_133620.1, read on the forward strand.
GGACCTTACTAAGTAGAGAATTTTATTCATTTTTCTAACTAATGATACCTAATTGGAAAAAAAAAAAAAAAAAAAAGAAACCAAGCTCTCCATCAGCAAATCTCATAGTGGGCTCTTTCAAAGGAAGAAAAATCCAATTTCAGAACTACAGAGTTTCCCACATATCAAAACTGTTCTTGATACACCATTTCTCTCTAGGTAATTTCTTTCACCATATAATATTCTTTAAATTATCAGACCAATTTGCAGCATGCCTATTGCTACAAGAAACATGAGCATATTTTCACTAGAGACATGACAGATTATAAATGCATAAAAGTTCTCCTTAGAAGTTATATTCTACAGTGGAACATCTTTATAATCATACAATGACTAAAAGGTATAAGGAGTAAGATTCCACCATGCTTGCCTGTTGCTTATAAAACAACATTTGATTGGATAGAGCACACTATCCCATTAGTCTTGCTCAATAAGTTATCTCCTATGTATATCATAAAATCATACCAAATCCCTTGAAAGATATAATAGAGATTTTTTTTCACTTATCACCTGATCAATAAAATTAAATGAGGTATAAAACAAGGAGATATATATATTTGACATGGTGTTTGCAATAGGGTCCAAATCACAGGATTTTTTTTTTTTAATAAATGTAAGCTCTTCCAACTATTCCTTTTATTGGATGTCTCTGTAGTAATAGACCAAGCCTTAAAATATTACAAAAGCCTCTTAAAGGAGATCCACATTTACTTAAGACTCGGTCTAAATAAACACACATAGAAAGAAAAGTGGTTTTAAAAAGCCTAATTTTCAAACTATAACATTGTTAATTAGATAATCCATAGAGCTAGTCCATCAACACATATATCCTGGCCAGAAACTAAATGTTTATTGATTGTTACCTAAGAAATTATGGCTAAATACTAAAATAGACCCAGAATTGAACAGAAGCAAATTGGTGCTCTTCCCCATAACAAAGCATCATCTTTTGAAAATTATTATTTTCCAATTATCCGTTATAGTTGTGAATCATGGAATCAATTTCCAAGGAATTAAATTTTAAAGTCACTCAAAGGACAAGCCTGAATTTCTTCTAATATTCACAAAATTTTTGAATGTTTACAATTACATAGTTGAGAAAAAGTACCATTACTTTCAAAACTCCAAAGCAGTAATCAGAGGATAAAGCTGGTACACTAGGTCTTTATTTCATTCTGAACAAAATATTAAAAAAAACGTTAATTTTGATTGAGCATTATGTCCTTTTAAAGAATGGGACAATACACTTTACATGGTTATTATTATTACATAAGTAATAAAAATCATAAGTTAGAATGAGATCCCTTTTCATGGTCTCTCCTTTAATGAAATATTTATGTCTATATCTAAATTCCTCCTTATTCCTTTCAGCACTGAGTTCTCTTCCACTCCATTGAACCTAGGAATGAAAAGTCTTCCCAGAAACAAAAAAAAAAAAATTTCATTCAGAATGGAATATTAAATGCCACAGTGCAAGACATTATGCAAAATGTTGGAAAGAACTCCAAAGATGACTAAGATGGGGTCCCTATTCTCAAATCCATTCAAAGATATGTCCCCTACTTCTCTAAAAGGTTAAAACCTTTACACAGTAATGAAATTTTTAAAAGTATAAAGTTATATATTTTCTATTCATGTTTTTTAGTTATCTTTATTTATTTCTCCCTTCCTCTTCATTCTAGAAGAAGGCTAATCTAAAACATAGTTTTTCTTTTTTTCACATAAGCTAAAAAGAAACAGTTAATAAACACTTGTACAGCACCTGGTAGAATGCTATGCATATGATAAGTCTGATAGATATTATAAATAACAATCTTCAGATATTTTAAGATAATCACTTCAAAAGAAATGTCACAATAAAACATTTTTTCAAAAACATTTTCAAAAAAAGTACTAATTACAGGATATTATTTTGACAACATTCTATCATAAATCTTCCTATTTCTATTATAATTAAAGACATACATTTAATCATGTCATTCCATGGATCATATTATCATGAAAGAAAATCACTTGCTAAAAAATTGTCCTAACTAGCCTTTAGAAAAAGTACTGCTGCAGCATGAGGTTTATTACATAGCATGTGTTAAAAACATATTACACCACATACAACTCTTCAGAGTAGCTTTACTTCAAAAATAGATTCAGATGTCATATAGATGTCATATTATCATTTGTTACCACTTAAATCTATTCTGCCTAGATTATAGATTTATACATGTGTTCAAGTAATTTTCTTGCCTCAAACTTCCACATATTCTCAATTTACTATTGAATATTAAGATATTCATAGGAGCATCAAGGTGAATTTGTGAAACCAATTTTTAACAATTTCCAAGATTTGGCAAAAGATAATTCAAGTCAAATAATAAAAGGCAAAGTAGTGTGAAAAAATGTGCTTGTGTCAGATTCTTTTTTTTTTTTTTTTTTTTCCCTGAAGGAATTGGGGTTAAGTGACTTGCCCAGGGTTACACAGTTAGGAAGTATTAAGTGTCTAGGGCTGGATCTGAATTCAGGTCCTCCTGACTTCAGGACCAGTGCTCTATTCACTGTGCCATCTAGCTGCTGCTTATATCAGATTCTATTCTACTTTCTCTATAGTTAACTTAGATTTGAGAATCTTGGAGAAATTATATTTTGAAAATTAATTTTGTAGCATGAAGTTAACTGTTAGAATAAATATTACATTCTAGAAGATGCCTGATCTAAAAGATAGTTTTTCTTTTTTTTTCCCTCAATACTCTTTGTACTATTTTTAAAAATTAGGAAAGTATCCTAAAATATTTAAAAACATTTTCTAGGATTTTTACAATACAATTTTCTGACGAACTTAAAAGTATTTCTAATATAATGTTTCAACCAAATGGTGAAATAGGAAGGACCAAATATGATGTGTAATTGTAAAAAAACCCCAAAAAACAAAAACAAAAACAAAAACAAAAAACAGACATAATAATAATAGCTAGCATTTATATAATGTTTTAAGCTTTTCAAAGTACTTTCCACTTATCTTGTTTTATCCTCCTAACAACCCTGGCAGATAGGTGCTAAAAGATTGATCTATAAACAAACAAAACTAAAAGTCTATTTTAGGGTTCCTATTTCCTAGTATAATACTCTTATCTGCTAAACTAAACAGTTATAAATTATTCAAATTAAGGATGTCATTAAGATTGTTAAAAAACAAACAAACAAAATTAAAAGAGCAGCTCCACCTCTACAAGTCTACTAAATATATGGAAAGCACAGAAAGACCACCAAAGAAAATGTGTTTCAATAAAAGACATTTTTGACCGGAACTTCAAAGACAAACTAGATTCGAGGTACATAAAGATGCTTTCTAGGACCTAAGATAAAAAGGGGTTGAAAAAGAAAAAAATCATTAATTGAAATAGTACACAGTCAAATGTACACATGGATACCTCATCTGTCTCTAGAGATGTAAATTATAGAAATTGTCTCTCAGAATTTTGGGGGAAAAATAGGGGATGCTGGACTTTAAGTTACTATTGGGAAACTGGGGAAGAGATTGACTAATGTGGAAATGTCTGACTGAATAGAAGCATGACTCCAAGCCTAGAAGAAGCCCTGATATTCAAGAGTCTCTATTATTACAACTGTTTCTGGTTCTTCTACCTAGACTTATATGGAAATGTTTGACTGAAAAGATTTATCATATTACCTGAACTAGAAGCAGGACTCCTGACCCAGAAGCCAAATGAAGAAAGCTGGAAAAGAAAGGGCTCTTGTGTCCCTAATGTCCAACTAGTATAGTATCTAGTATTATGACTATTCCTGGCTTTTATACCTAGACACTCCCAAAAGACAAACCAAGCTTTCTACCTTACCACCTGCTACAAAGGCAGAAATTTCTTTAAGGTTTCTTTCCACACCCTAACCCTTTTACTCCCCTCTCCCACTTTTCACAATTAGAGATAAAAGGTTTAACACTTTGGTGTGAATGACTTCTGCCATCATTCAATCCACAAGCATAAATTGTGTATTTTGCTAAGCAAATGAGGGAGGAGAGAGTAAAATAAATGGAGAACTAAGGGGTTGATACCAAAGAGGATAAAGAAAACAGAAACTAGGACAAACTTTGAAGACTTCATGATTTTGCCTAGGATTGGCCTTGTTTACCTTCAAGTTGGCCCTGATAAATTTATACAAGTGGTGGATTGAATTCATGCAGCTGCAAAAAATTTTGCCTTTGTGATTTCTAAAAATTTTGTTTGTTTTTCACTGTATAGTTTTATTCCCAAAGGATTTACTGATAGTATCATTGTACCCTACAGATGGGGTCTTTTTATCATACCCCAAGAAATGTCTCTTTTAGTCACTGAGAGTGGTTGAGTCAAGTAAGTCTAAGTAGTCTGTGATTTGAGGTCAAGGAGTAATAAAATATCTACATATTTATATATTATATCTATCTAGCTATCTATCTATAAAATATATTTATCTGTATGAACTGTGGACCAATTTAGATACCCAGAAAACGTCTTATACATAGGCAGATAAGCTACCTTTATTTTTTTGCCATTGATTCCAGGATTTTTCTACCATAAGAAGGCTGGATTCAATATCTTTCATTCTTTGCTACCCTCTTTTTTCAAATCTATCTTTTGCCTCCTTTAGTAGATTTCTTCTATTCTGAAGATCACCAAACCTAATGGCTTTTGCCTAGTCCTCTTCCTACTCTATTTCTTTAAAGCATCTTATAAAGCTAATTGCTTTTGAAGTTCCCTCTATCCCATATGTCTTTAATGCCAGATTATCACCATTATTTATTTCTTCTTCTATTTCCCCAAAGTCCTGTCTTTATCCCTCATCTCATCTTCTGCTTTCTCTCCCTGGTCATCTTGAAAAAATAATGACTTTAATTCAAATGGAATAGTACAGAGACAAAGATTTTGGAATCATAGCATTGAGCATTTTGTTTTCAGTTGCATCTTTCATCAGTAGTTCAAATTCAACATTTCTAAAACCTGTCCCTGAAACTAATCCTCAAGATTAAAAAATGGTTTGGTATGAGCCTCAAAAACCACTTAAGTCTATCCTTTTAAATGGACTTCTCTGTTGCTATTTTCCCGCTCTCTAGCTAAAACTCTGGAGTCATTTTTAACTCTACCTTCATCCTCAAAGGACAATCAATTGCCAATAAAATCTTGATTGATTCATCAAGTCTTGTCTGTACAGTTGTGTACAATGGCCTTAGCCTAATCCTTGCTTAGACTTTCTAGATCTTGGTATCTGCCTTTTGCCTTTTAAACTGATTTAATTATTTAACTTTAAATCTTCTGAATTTTCATCTCCTCCTTAATATTTACACTGTGAGTCCTTTTTGCTCTGGCTGAAGATTAAGTTAATACTGAATATTCTGGTTTTAATTGTGCCTTTGTCATTATTACTTATTCTGGCTTCCAATTTATGAGTCTTGCTTTCTCTGACATTGGCTGTCTTTTCCTCAGATTTCATTCTCCATTCTCCATTCTCCATACTATATCTGAACTTAGTTTTGACAGCTATAGTTAAAGAGAGTTCAGTAAAGAAAGGATTTTTACAGCCTTTGGGGGATATTTCGTTATTGAAGGAATTTTTTAAAAAGATGACATATAATAATAAATTGTTCAATGAGATCTCTTAAATCCTCTTCATATATAAAATAGGAAGACTAAGTAGAAATACTATTTTTTCAACAAATAAATATGTTTATGTACTAAACAGAATTCAATTCAATAATTAATTTAACATACTATGCGCTAAAGTACTATACAAGGTAGTGGGAAGAAAAAGATAATTACAATGAGGTCACTGCCTGCTACAAGCTTGCAATAAATTACTGAAGATGAAAGATATACAAGATTGCAATACAATTCAAACATTCATTACGAACTTGAGTGCAAGACAGTAAATATAAAATAGAAATATAATAGGCTATGAGTTAATAGTAAAATATTAATATTAGTCATACTGCTATAATTATATTTTAGATAATTATAATTACTAATAATATTAATATGACATATTAATATTAAAATTCAAAGTTTCATTAAGAGCTTAAAGAAGTAAATATGATTATTTGATAGAGGTAAGATGAAGGCTTCATTGAGAGCTGTCTTTATTTCAAGGATTGTTAGGATCTTCAAAAAAACAAAAATGGAAAAACAGATGGCACAAGGAAAATTATCATCAGTTTGGTCAATGAATGGGGTCAGCAAAGATACAAATGGAGAGAAAGTATAAGTGTGCTGCAGGTAAGATAGTCAGGTTTGGCTTCAGCATTAGAGGGGAAGTATATGAGGTAGAAGTGTAAAAGAGGGAGGCACCAACACAGAAAAAATCTTAAATTCAGGAAAAGAAGTTTGGATTTTATTCAGTAGGCAATAAAGAACTATTGAAGGATTCTGAATAGGTAATTCAATCTATAGATCTCTGTGTAAGGACAATCAAGCAGTGCTAGAAGGATGAATTGAAGGGGAAAAGCTTAGAGAGGTTCTCCTATAGTAGGGTGTTGGCAGTAGGAATAAGGGATCAAAACTTTAAAAAGTAAATGAACTTGAGTGAAGTTCATAATATGAAATAGGGAAATCTAAAGAAGATAGTTTGGGTTGAGGGGAAATTACTACAAAATAGGTATTGAGCCTCCTCTAGGGCTCTTGAGCAAGTCATTCAATTTCTCTGTGCCTTAGTTTCCTTATCTGCAAAAGGAAAGCTTTAAATTAAGTGGTCTGTATGATCCCTTTCAGCTCAGTGAAATCCTGTAGATTCTATCTTTTGAAGTTCTCCCCACCTATCCCAATCCTTTATATTTCAACTGCCATCTTTCTAATTTAAAATCTCATTTCCTCTCAGTAGGGACATTTCGAAAGCTTCAGAATTAGTTTCCTTGCTTTCACTTTTCTTCCCCTCCATTTCACTTTATTTAGTACTATAAGTACTCTTCATAGTGTATTTTTCATTATGTTAATTTTAAATTTTTTAAATCCCCAATGCCTATGGCAATGACTAACCAATAGTAAATGTTTAATGAATATGCCAAACGCATGTTGAATGACTGAGGACTCTGTGCTAAAATTAAATCCAAATTCCCTACCTTTAAATTTTTATTTCCTCCACATCTGGCCCTAATCTATCTTCTAATCCTATTTTTTACCACTCCTTCTCCCAAATAGTACTATTCAGTATCTTCGCAAAACGTTTTGAATTTTCCCTCATCCCTGTTTTTTATTTCCTTTAAGGAATGCCTCTGTCCCTCCAATAAAGCCTTACAAGTGCACCACACTTTAAAAATTCTCAAATTCCAAGTATATTTTCGTATGGTCCTCAGAGCAAATGACAGTCTGATCTTCAAGTGACTTTTATCCAATAATTTACTGATCCTAGTGATCTAATGCTATTTCTAGCACCATCTTCCATACGATCCCTTTCATTAAGCCTCTCCTTATTCTATCTTTCTCCTTTAGGATTTGATTAATTCCTTCTATGAATTCCTCTCATTTTGATTTACCTCTCCAGGGATACATGTGCTTGTATTCCTCCTAATCATTTATAACATCTTAAATGGTTTAAGATTTATTCACTTTTGTAACTAATGATACCTAACACATGGCATAAACACTCAAGTATGTCATTAAAAAAAAATTAATTCCATTAGAAACCTCCCACCTCGACAATCTTCATCTCGAGCCACAAACCTCATGTCACTCCCACTACATCCTCAACCAATGCATGCCTACAGAGCTTGGACAGTCTCAGTATCTCTTGGACAATGTTACAGTTAATGTAGCAGCTCATAAATGTGGGTCAAATGAAACTGCTATAGATATAACAAAGCAGAGGCGGGAAGAAAGCCCAAAGATGCAAATCAGGTTAGGAATGGAAATGAATTAGTCCCTTCTTCCAGATCTTAGTACAGTGCCTGGCACACAGTAGGCACTTGACAAATGCTAGCTGACTGACATTCCCGTACTTCTTGGGCTTCAACACTGACACAATCTCATTCAATTCACCTCCCTCCGCTCTGGGATTCCTCCTCTTCAGATGACCAGGGTACGTTTTAAAAAGCTGATCAAGTGCCAGAAGAGATCCCCACGGGTAGGCAGCCCCAGGAAGAAGCAATATTCATATTTTGGCGGCTCCCCACATCCTCCCAAAGATCACCGTCCCTCCCTCCCCACCTCAGATAAGTTTCTTGGGAGGTACAACGGGGCTCGGATCCCCTCCTCATCTTCCAGTCTGGCATCATGGATGAGCCCCTCTTCTTCCCCAAAGGAATCGAGCCCCCACAGCCCGAGGCAGGGGGCCTCGGCTCTGACCTTCTTCCCCAGCACGGACTGACACGTTAAACCGCCCGGCACCCGACACCTCAACCCTAACAACCCTCCCACGCCGGGCCCTCACCCCATTCCAAGCCCCATAGCTGCCACCCCCCACCCCCACCCCGACTTCTTCCCTCCGGTCCAATTCAGATCCTCACAGACCTTTCTGGAGAAAGCCCCTCTTTGGGAGTGAACTGTCATCTCCCATTTCCCCCCTTCCTCCTACCCCATTAGTCGAAGCCTGGATGGGGCCCCCTCCGGATAACCCTCAACTTGGAAAGGGACCCCCATCTATCCTGGATAAACCGCAGCCTGGATGGGGATCGCCTCATTTTCCCTCAATAAGCCACAATTCCCCGCTCGGGATAAACCACAGCCTGGATTTGGACCCCCCACACACACACACTTGATCTCAAATAAGCCGCAAGCTGGATGTGGGACCCCCCCAAAATTTTCAATTCAGTCTCTTCCTGCCACGGGATAGGGGCCCGGGCCGACCTCCTCCCGCGCCCCGCCCCAGGCCTCGGACTCCCCAGCACTCCTCCGGGAACTCCCCCACCCCCACCCCGGGTCCTCCCTCAGGCCGAGCCCCGGGGCTGCAGTTACCGAGGGGGAAGGAGGAGGCGGCGGCAGTGCGGCTGGTGGTGGTGGCGACGGCGGAGCAGCAGCAGCAGCAGCAGCAGGAGGCGGCGGCGCTGCCCAGTCTCCATGGAACTCCCGCCCCGGCCCGTTGCTAGGAGCTCCCGCGGCCCCGGCTCCGTAGCTCGCGCTTTGTTGTTCCGGGTCCGAAGCCGCAGCCGCTTCCCTGCGACAATAAACAGCACAAAACGCGGCGAGATGGGGGTGGGGGTGGGGGTGGGGGTAGGGCATAGAGAACGCGCCCAGCCAGAGCGCCCCCAGGAAAGGTCGCCTGCAGGACCGCGCTAGCCAGTTATTTCCGGTTTCTACTCCTCCCGCTGCCGCTGCCGCTGCTTCCTCGGTCGGTGCGTCAGCCCCGACAAGGGGAGGAAGGAGGGGCAGATGGAGAAAGAATCCCAGCGGGGTAGGAGGGGGCGGAGCTCCTGGGAGCCACCTTTCCTTCACCACCCCTTACTCAGACACCCAGGAGGTGCAGTAGCGGGAGCCGCCGCTTGGCGAGGAGTAGGAAAAATGCGTGGCCCCTTTTGGAGCCTGTTCTGAGCCTAGCGTAACTGGCACGACGCTCAGAGCACGCGCACTCTACATTTCACCTAGTGAAAAGGTTTCCCAGCCGCGCAAGGGTGTGGGGCCTGGGGCACGTCGGTAGGGGTGGAGCGGAGCGGATGGTTTTCCAGAGCAGGGTTAGGCTCCCGCTTCACCCTCTCTGTGGGCGCTAAGAGGCTGGGGAGAGCCCTCCGAAAGCCGTTTTTTAAAATGCTAATAATGACCTTAGGGAGGGCCTTGAAAGACATTTGCTCCCAAGAGAGTGGGTCGGGGGATTGGTTCTCTATTAAAGGTGATTAATTGACGAGTCTGGTGTCATTAAAAAAGTGGCCGCTGCAGCTCGGTACAGGCTGTGGAGCTGAATCTTTAGGCTCGAGATCCCGCGGATAAGCATCCTGCTTGGGATCTCCTCCTCCACTCCCGCCCCCACCTCCAAAAGAATCTTCTTGATTAAAGTCACCTAAGCAATGTTGAGATCCTGCTGAGAAGAGCAAGAATCCCGATGAATTTTGATTGGATTCTTGTCCATTCGCTATACAAATAAATTTTAAAATGCTAAACCATCTCCACATTGGGGATGAACATGGCATGTCCATTTTTTGATCCTGTGGCTGCCTTGACAATAGGGACTCTATTGTTCCTTTTTTGGCCCTAAAATTGTATTCTGGATTTTGGCTTGCATTAGAAAACATTTCCTCATCTTCATAATTATATCTGACCCCTTTTAAGTGGGGGTTTCATTAAAGCGAATGGTCATTTCAATTTCAACTTTTTATATTTCAAGATCTGAATAATAATTTCACGAGTTTGACGGAACTTTTTGAGCATGATTTCAGTCTACTTAAGGAGTAGTTGGTCTGAGATTATGTTTTCTCTGTTTTTCACTACTTATATGGCCATTGTTTTCATAATTTATTCATAATTGTTTATTAGCTCCATCTCATTTTTGTAGGTAAGTTTCAATCAGTGTCTGGGGACTTAGCATCTTTCAAACTCTTTTTTGAAAAGTCTTAAGAGATAATTAAAGATCAAAACAAATCATGTTAATTTCCTTTGTTTTTATTCCAAATCTCATAAAAATTTATATAGTTTGATATCTAAAAAGTAAAGGGAACATTTAAGTTTTATTTTTCTAATCAATAAATTAGAAGTTGATTTTGATTAACCAGGAATAATTATACTAATAAGGCAGTCCATTAGGCCTGTTACTAGTAAGCTGTGAAGAAGCTTTGACAGATACAATTGAAGTCTTGTGTTATTGTTATTTTAGGAACATTTATTTGGAGCTGGAAAGGACCTTAGAAGATATCTTTTTATATATGAGAAAACTGAGAAAGATTGTATTTTACTGAGACAGTGTTCTTCCTGACTCCAAGTGCAATACCCTGTTACTAATAATTAAGTAGCAAATGAATTATTTTTTAAGTAAAATCAAGTTTTATAGGGTTTGGATTGAAGTTAAAATTAAGCAAATATTGTTTATATAAGGAAGCATTGGGCTGAGGTTTAGCTAGACTGCAATCATCCAATATTGTGACTGATACAAAGTATGAGTATGTCTCATATCAGATATATTGCACATTATTTGATATGCAATTTCTGAAAGGAAGTAAAGAAAAATCAATTTAATATGATTCTAGAAACATTGAATAGAGGAAAATTGCCATTCAAATTGCCCTGTGAGATCCTGGGGAAGCCACTTAATCTCCCTGTGCCTCATCAAACTCCCTAGGATTCATCTGCCAATTACTACTAATTTCACTTCGACAAAGTCGCCCACCATTAAGAAATCAGTGATCCTTTAAGTATTCTGGATGATTGTAAGAGAAGTCCAAATATAGGAGAAGGCAGCTGAGATTTTGAGCTAATGCTGAATTTATGGATTGAATGGCAATCAGTTCAACAAAACTGTCAGAGTCTTTACAATCACATACATTTAGAGTTGAATGTCATTGAATCTGACCATTCTCAAAACGTGACTTCCATCTACAATATTACTAACAAGTGAAAAGAATGAAGTTGTTAATATAATGCTAAGATTAGAATCTGATAACTTGTTATATCAATAATTTGATTTAAGTAATTAAATGAATGATAATAGGATTTTACGATTCATCAGTATAAGGATATGACTTCTTCATATGCCAACCACATCAATGTTTTAATATTTATGCGTTGCTATGGCCAAAAGTTTATCATTTGATGGCCTATCTGATGAATTTTGCCACATTTAACTCTTTTGATCTTTACATAACAGTTACATGCAGTGTTATCACCAGATTCATCAAGTCTTTGTAGCTTAGTCGTTTCAATGGGTCAGCCATTGAAAACCCAGTTCCCTCCAGACCACAATGAGACTCAAGAGTATGACATGGGAATGTTTTCTTAATAAGAAAAAGTAGGGAAATATGAAGGTCTTGATAAAATAATGTAAAAAATAATGTAAAAAAAAAGAGCCATAGACAAAAAAAACAAAAACAAAAACATATCTTGTGTGTGTGTGTGTGTGTGTGTGTGTGTGTGTGTGTGTGTGTTTGTAGGTTGGATATGGACCCCTTCTTAGAAAAAGTTTAAATGCATAAAATAAAATATATAGGATTACAAAGGAAACCAATCCTGTTGAAATAATATTCCCCCCATTGAAATTCACAAATCCCCAGAACTATAATCTAATCTCAGACACCATTGGTATCTATAGACTTTATGATTAAGAACTTGTTTTAGGCAAAATAATTTTCTATTTTGACCGTCTGAAGAATTTCCCAAGAAAATAGTGTCACAAAATATTAGAATTGGAAATAAATTTAGAAGTCACATAATCCAAATATTTAATTTTATGATTATATTTATAAAATTTATTTTTTATATTATAATTTATAAGAGACTCAAAGAACTTAAAAAGGACACTGAATTTGGAATGCAGTTATTCGTGAATCTGCCATGTACATTTCTCTGAACCATGGCTTCTTTTTTTATAAAATAAATGGTCATGATTTAAATGATCTCTAAATTTCCTTTTAACAGTAAATCCTGTGATGCCAAGTGACTTGTTCAGATTCCAGTGAGTTATAGGTTTGATCATACAGTGTTTGATAGTTGAAGGTAACTACAGAGGTTTTCTAGTTCAATATATATCAAAATAGGTAACCCAAGACAAAACACCCTCACTGATTGGCCTTCTAATTCCTACTTAAATATTCTAGTGATAGGAAACATCTCCTGCTGTGGTCTATTCCATTTCTGAATAGCTTTATTTGCTATGAATTTTTTCCTTATATTTAGTGAAAATTTCACTCTACTCAACTTCCACCCACTTCTAATTCTGCCTAATGGGGCCATGCAGATGTTGTCTAAACCTTCTTTCTCAGGTCAAACTGTCAAATCCTTGATAACAATCATCCTGTTCCTCCTTACAACTCTACAAGTTAAACATCTTTAGAAACATCAACTAAATTGAAAGTTTTTTAGGCCACCTCCCTTCCCACCTTGATTGCCTTCCTTTAGATGTGCTCTTGCTTGTCAATATCCTCTCTGAAATGTGGCATCCAAAGCAAAATACAATACTATAGGCATGGTTTAACCAGTACAGCAGGATTATCATCTCCCCTTTCCTTGCAAATAGACATTAAGCTGTAGTTAATGCAGCCCAAGACATAATTAGCTTTGTTGACTAGTATATCACATACAGACATATTGAACTTGCTGCCTACCAAAACCCCTAGTATCCCTGAGTATGACTATTATTTATTATCAGTATTGCAATTTTAAAAAATTATTTTATAATTTAAAAAGTTATTTTATGTCTTTTGCTTTTTTTTATATTGCCTCATTTCCAAATATATCCATTCCCTATTTCTTACTCAGAGAATTACCTTTTGTAATAAATATTTTAAAAGATAAAAAAGCACTCAAGCAAAACTAATATATCAATGGTTTCTGATAGAGCATGTAATGATGCTTCATGTTCATAGTTCTCCATGATTCTCACAATCTCTGTGACTCCCCAGACCACAATTCTTTTTTCCTGACTACTACTTCATTATGTGTGTTTTTTCATCTTAATCACTGAAAGTAGATAGGGATTTCTTGCTTTTGTATTCATACCCAACATCTAGAACAGTGCTTGACATATGATAAGCACTTTAAAATATTCCCTTATCTTTTATTTGCTCTTTGTTACAAAGAATTATTCGAATGGAGGGGAAGTTTGGGGAACTCATTTGGAAATGACAAAATATGTTTAAAGGGCATTATTAAAATTTTAATTCCTTCCTTCATTTATTGAGTTTTCTGTCTATTCGTATCAATCGCTTCAATCTATTAACCTAGGAAGGAATACTAGAAGGGTCCATGACATAACAAAGATGGTTGTTTTTCAGTTGGGTCTGACTCTTTATAATCTCCTTTGTGGTCACTATAGTAGTTTACCATTTCCTTGTCCTGCTTATTTTACAGATGAGAAAATTAAGGCAAATAGAATAAAGTGACTTGCTCAGGGTCATACAGCTAGTAAAATACCTGACACTAGATTTGAAATTAGATATTCTTGATTCCAGACCCAGTATACTATCCAGTTGGCCACTCAGCTGAACTTCTACATGGTCCTTTTTTAAATGTCTTATTGAAGTAACTTTTGTGCTGTTGGAATTTTATTCATGAAATAATTTCCTTCTTACTAACCCAAATTTCCTTAAGGATTATAGGCTGATGATTTCTTCTTTGCACTTGAAAAATAGGCTTTCTAAATATAGGGCAAATATTAATCTATGTGTTACTTTTACTATCTTATATTTATAGATGAGGAAAGTAAGCAGGCACTATTACTATAATTGAGCAAATTCTGTGGATAAGGAAAATAATTGTGTATTTAATAAATACAAGCTGGAGGAGATATGCTTAAATGGAAGTATATTCAAAAAAAAAAAAAGAGAAAAGAAAAAATACCTGGAGATTTTAGTAGGATATATGCCCAGTAACCTACAAAATTATATGGCAATCAATCAGTTCACAAACAAGTATTGGCATAGGCTACTGGTAGAATGTGCCAGGCACTATAAAGTAGTGGAGACATAAAGATAAGTAAGAATAGTCTCTGCTTCAAGAAGCTCATAATTTAATGAGAAAACATACTAATAACTTTTAACAAATAATATACAAGGTAAGTTAGAGATTATCTGGGAAGGAAAACACCAGCATTAAAGAAAATTAAGAAAAAACTTGCAAAAGGGAGAACTTTTTAGTTTGTCCATTCTCTTTTTTTTTTTTTTATTATATATATATATATATATATATTTTATAATATTATCCCTTGTATTCATTTTTCCAATTTACCCCCCCTCCCTCTATTCCCTCCCCCCGACGACAGGCAATACCATACATTTTACATGTGTTACAATATAGTCTAGGTACAATACATGTGTGCGAATATCATTTTCTTGTTGCACAATAAACATTAGAATCCGAAGGTACATGCAACCTGGGCAGACAGATATTAGTGCTAACAATTTTCATTCCCCTCCCAGTGTTTCTTCTCTGGGTGCAGCTACCCCTGTCCATCATTGATCAACTGGAAGTGAGTTGGATCTTCTTTATGTTGAAGATTTCCACTTCCATCAGAATACATCCCCATACAGTATTGTTGTTGAAGTGTACAGTGATCTTCTGGTTCTGCTCATTTCACTCAGCATCAGTTGATTTAAGTCTCTCCAGGCCTCTCTATATTCCTCCTGCTGGTCATTTCTTACCGAGCAATAATATTCCATAACCTTCATATACCACAATTTACCCAACAATTCTCCAACTGATGGACATCCATTCATCTTCCAGTTTCTAGCTACAACAAAAAGAGCTGCCACAAACATTTTGGCACATATATGTCTCTTTCCGCTCTTTAGTATTTCTTTGGGATATAATCCCAGTAGTAGCGCTGCTGGGTCAAAGGGTATGCACAGTTTGATAACTTTTTGGGCATAATTCCAGATTGCTCTCCAGAATGGCTGGATTCTTTCACAACTCCACCAGCAATGTATTAGTGTCCCAATTTCCCCACATCCCCTCCAACATTTGTCATTATTTGTTCCTGTCATCTTAGCCAATCTGACAGGTGTGTAGTGGTATCTCAGAGTGGTCTTAATTTGCATTTCTCTGATCAGTAGTGATTTGGAACACTCTTTCATGTGAGTGGATATAGTTTCAATTTCTTCCTCTGAGAATTGTCTGTTCATATCCTTTGACCATTTATCAATTGGAGAATGGTTCGGTTTCTTATAAATTATGGTCAGTTCTCTATATATTTTGGAAATGAGACCTTTGTCAGAACCTTTGTTTTTAAAAATATTTTCCCAATTTGTTACTTCCCTTCTAATCTTGTTTGCATTAGTATTATTTGTACAGAAACTTTTTAGTTTGATGTAATCAAAATCTTCTATTTTGTGATCAATAATGATCTCTAGTTCTCCTCTGGTCATAAATTCCTTCCTCCTCCACAAGTCTGAGAGGTAGATTATCCTCTGTTCCTCTAATCTATTTATTATCTCCCTCTTTATGCCTAAATCATGGACCCATTTTGATCTTATCTTGGTATATGGTGTTAAGTGTGGATCCATATCTAATTTCTGCCATACTAATTTCCAGTTTTCCCAACAGTTTTTTCCGAATAATGAATTTTTATCCCTAATGTTGGAATCTTTGGGTTTGTCAAAGATTAGATTGCTATAGATGTACCCTTTTTTGTCCTTTGTATCTAATCTGTTCCACTGATCTACCGGTCTATTTCTTAGCCAATACCAAATGGTTTTGGTGACTGCTGCTATATAATATAGCTTTAGATCAGGTACACTTAGACCACCTTCCTCTGAGTTTTTTTTCATTAGTTCCCTTGCAATTCTTGACCTTTTATTCTTCCATATGAATTTTGTTGTTATTTTTTCTAGGTCATTAAAATAGTTTCTTGGGAGTCTGATTGGTATAGCACTAAATAAATAGATTAGTTTGGGGAGTATTGTCATCTTTATTATATTCGCTCGGCCTATCCAAGAGCACTGAATGTCTTTCCAATTATTTAAATCTGATTTTATTTTTGTGGCAAGTGTTTTGTAATTTTTCTCATATAATTCCTGACTTTTCTTTGGTAGATGGATTCCCAAATATTTTATACTCTCAACATTTGTTTGGAATGGAATTTCTCATTGTATCTCTTGCTGTTGCATTTTGTTAGTGATATATAAAAATGCCGAGGAAGTTTGTCCATTCTCAAAGAGGACTATGAATATCAGGAAGTTGATGCCATGACTAGCAAGTGAATTGGATGTAAGTGAGGGAGAGATTTAGAAAGTCACCGGCTTCACTCTCTCCTCCAAAACCTTCTAGATCCAGAGGCAAGATATGGATCAGGACAACTGGAGATAGCCCTTGGAAGAACTTGAAGGAAGCAGAGGTGAGGAGGAAGAGTCTAGAGATGTAATATCTTATATGAGGAATAGTAAGGAGACCAATGTCAATGGATCAAAGAGTGTGTACTGGATTTATGAAGAGTAAAACTGGGAAGGGCAGCAGAAACCAGACTATAAAGAGACCAAGTTATTTGGTTTTAAAAGTCAAGTAGAGGATGTTATATTTTAATCTGGTAGTGATAGGGAGCCATTGGAGTTTATTGAATAAGGAAGTGACAGGGTCAGATCTATGCTTTAGGAAACTCAATTTGTGATTGTTGTCTTTTATTGTCAAAGAAGTTTGGAAGAGGGGAGGGCTGGGGGAAAAGATAAATTTAGTTAAGGTCATGTTGCATTTAAGATATCAATGGGCCATTCAAGTTGAGATATCCAATAGGCATTTGGAGACAGAGACTAGAAGTACAATGAGACATGAAAATCAACTTCATAGAAATAATAATTCTATGGGAGCTGATGAGCTCAACATGCAAAATAGTATAGGGGAAGAAGTGAAAGGGGTTCAGGGAAGAATCTTGAAGGACAAGAAACCTTTCCCAACCCCATTTTAATTCTACAGTCTTCCATCTTTTAATTATTTCCTTTTTAGTTTTTATATAGATTGTATATATTTGTTTATTATCTCTGCCATTAGCCTCTGTTCTATTAGAAGTCAGGAATTGTTTTTTCCTCCCTTTTTTATTTCTAGAGCTTTGCTTAGTACAGTACTGTCACATAGTAGATATTTAATGTTTATTGATTGACAAATGATTAGTGGGTGTGACCTGCATGAATATCCAGCAAAGGAAGAGTAATCTTATGGGTGAGTGAAGAGGATGACCAATAATGTTACAGGCTATAGAGAGGTCAAGGTTAAAAATTGAGAAAATACCATTATTTGGCAATTAAAAGATCATTGGTAACTTGGGAGAAAGCAATTTCAGTTGAATGGTGAAGTTGGAAGCCAGACTGAAAGATTTGGAAGAGAATGAGAAGGGAAGTAGAGTATGTATATTTCAAATTTATAGATTATTGACTAGATTATAAATGGTCTTCTCAAGACTTTAGCCTCAAAAGAGAGAAGAAATGCAGAATGATAACTGGTAGAAATGGATAGATCAAGTATGGTTTTCTGGGGATGGGGGAAACATAGGAGTGTTAACAATTATAATGTTCAGGCTAATGTCTCAGAGACAGACTGTGTAAGAGGCAATAAAGACTGTCATAGTCTGATCCAGTCTCCTCCAGCAGTTTGCCAGTCTGACTTATCTGACTTCCTGTCCCCAGTTCTTATATACTGTATTACAATTACATCATTACCGCATACTGAATATGTGTGAACTAGAAAACTATTAACATCACCCTGCTAAGTACTAAGTATATGTAAACTAGATAACCAATGTCTTATCAATTCCTCTGAGTTAACACCTTGTTTTAAGTATACTTCTTTCAAGTATATTTCTCAAGAGTTCTGGCTATCTATACACAATCATCAGGGAAGCAGTAGACATGGAGAGATTGCAGATTAATAAGAAAGTGGGGAAGTTGCAGGGGAGAATTTGTAGAAGCTGGAATGTAATAGAATTAGTTGTGCATGTAGAAGGGTTAACCAAGGCAAGAAGAGGGACTGCCTCCTCATATGAGATAGGGATAAAGGGCGACTTATTAGCCAAAGGAATCTAAGTGATATGAGATAAGGAGAGGAGAGTAGGAAGCTCAATTGTTTTAGTGGAAATATGAGATAAGCTTAGCTGAGTGAGAAGAAGGGAGAATTATGACAGTTTTAGGGAGGGGTAGTGGGTCAATGAGGAAAGTGCAAAAAGATTGCTTTGTGGATGAGTTTATAGAGCAATTTGTAGTAGACTCCCCAAAACTAATGTAGTCTTAAGAAAATCTCCAGAAAGAAGTTGAAAGGCTTGCTTTTTATAAATTTTAGTTATTAACTTTATATTTATGCAGCATATTTTTTAACTGTACTTACTGTTTATACCATTAGAATATAAATTCAGTATGTTTCTGTGTTTCTTATACTTTTATTCTATGTTCTTGTACTTTCAAAATCTAATATAGTTCCTGGTAAATTAATAAATACTATTGATGGATTATGCACTATCTAGTCCCCTTCATCACTTCTCTTTCTTAGTATCCCTAGTTTCTTTCAAGATTCAGCTCAAGTTCCATCTTTTACAGGAAGCTTTTCTTTTTTTTTTTTTTCAAAGATTAGCTTTTATTTTATTTTTTATTATAGCTTTTTATTTACAAGATATATGCATGTGTAATTTTTCAGCATTGACAATTGCAAAACCTTTTGTTTCAACTTTTCCCCTCCTTCCCCCCACCCTTTCCCCAGATGGCAGGTTGACATCAATACATGTTACATATGTTAAAGTATAAATTAAATACAATATATGTATACATGTCCAAACAGTTATTTTGCTGTACAAAAAGAATGGGGCTTTGAAATAGTGTACAATTAGCCTGTGAAGGAAATCAGAAATGCAGGCAGACAAAATTAGAGGGATTGGGAATTCTATGTAGTGGTTCATAGTCATCTCCCAGATTTCTTTAGCTGGGTGTAGCTAGTTCAGTTCATTACTGCTCTATTGGAACTTATTTGGTTCAACTCATTGTTGAAAATGGCCACGTCCATCAGAATTGAACATCAATTGAAGTATATAATAATCTCCTGGTCCTGCTCATTTCACTCAGCGTCAGTTCATGTAAGTCTCTCCAGGCCTTTCTGAAATCATCCTGCTGGTCATTTTTTATAGAACAATAATATCAGGAAGTTTTTCTTGATCCCCTAGAGGCTATCCATCTCCCCTCCACCAAATTACTATATATCTTTTATGTATATACTTATCTATACTTCTGGAATCACAAATCTTGGGCTGTAAGAGATCTCAGATGCCATCTGGTCTAATCCTTTCATTTAACAGACAAAAAAACTGAGGCCAAGGGAAGAAGAGATTTGTTTAGAGAAAAGACTTGAACCAAATTCCTCTAACTAGAGTGAGCATGCATTCCCTGGCACCTTGCTACCTTTGCACTAAATTGTGACTTTCTTTGCCTTGAAAGCAGCAAAGGCTTCATTCTGTCTTTGTATTTCTAGTACCTGTAAATTTATGGCACAAATAGGTACTTAATAAATGATTGCTGATTGAATGATTATATATTAACTCTGTGGTAACAGATTTATTCTTTTGCCCCAGATTCCCAACTCAGAGGGTAGGTAGATGGCTCCTTCTGTTAGAGGTCTTAAGTTGGGCAATCAGATGTTGGAATGGTGCTGAAAAGAATGCTGTTCAGGGATAAATTAAAGTACTGCCCTGGCATTTCCAGTTCTGAAACTAGCACTGTATTAGATTCAGAGTGATTAAATTATTTGTTACATATTTAACAAGTTTTCTAGCTCCACTGTTTCAAATGTCTATTGTTTACTTTATATCATACTGCCTAAACACTTTTCCCAAACTTTCATTTATATGTACTAATTGAAAAAAAAAGAAATGCAAAGATTACTAGTCTAACTTTATTAAATATCTTTTATGTAAAAAGCACTGTGGGAGAATCAGAGAAAATTAAATTGTGGCACTAACCTTTACAAAGTCTATAATCATGTAGAGTTTTTATTTAACTCTTTCTTTGTTTCTCCTCTAAAGAAATTATTAAAATCATGAATAAAATGCACTTTAGAGGAAAGAAAATCATGAAACCTGGACACACTGGATACCGAAATTTGGTTATTGGTTCCTGAATCATGAAATATACTTAGTCAGTTAATTAGAAGTATCTGACTTTATCATATCCTGGAATTAAGGAGAAAACCTCTTGTCTGATTTTCTTGAGGCATTTGTTAAACTTTTATTCATATTTAATTTCTGTACCCACCATGGAAATAGAATTTAGGGAGGTTAATCATTACCTAGAATGAACTTTAGCATCAACGAACAGAGAGGAGGGCAATGAGGTGGTAATGGGGTGGAAGTGGAGTGGAGTAAGAAGGTAGAAATACAGAATCTGAGACTGGTACAGATGGTATCAGAGAATATATTGTTTTTCAAACAACAACTCTAAGAAACCTTCTAAAGAGCTTTGTTAATTTGGTCTCTCCTTCTATCAAACATCATGTACTGTCTTGACAATGCAAAGTGCTTTACATGAATTCTTTAGGACTGATAACTACTGAAACATTCAAGAGGAAATTTTGTGACACTTAATATTTCAATTCAGTTTATTTTAATTGAGAGGCAATGTGATGTAATAACCACAATAATATTTTATCTTTGTATAAAACTTCCTCACCTAAACCCTGAAAACTTACTTCCTCACCTGAACCCAGCGAAATATGTACAACAAACACTATTAGCCTTATTTTACAAATGAAATGACTGACACATAGAAATGATTTGCTCATGGTCACATTGCTAGAATAGAGAATCTTGAATTTGAAATCTGGGTTAAATCAAAAGGGCTTTAAAAAAAAACAAAACTGTTTCTTAAATAGCTGTGTACTCTTTAACTCACATTGTTACAATGTGGAAGTTTTAAAATTATGAACACATATACAAGACCCTTGACCTTGCTATTGCCTACAAATGTTCTCGCTTCCATGGTCAAAATTCTGAAATTCCTATATTTGATCACAATCTCCTATCATTTTATCTCTTCTCATAGCTTATTCTTTCTTAATTTATTATTTGACTGCAATATGCCCTCCAATCCCCATCATTTCTTAAAGTATTATAGGGCCATTATTTCTTTTCCTAGTTTCTACCCCATAATGAACTAGTTCAACTCTACAGTATCATTTCATCTCCTATTTACCAAGGTCAACTCTTTTACATACTCCTTTGATCCCATATTCCCTCATCATATTTTTCCCACAGATTTCTCCCAACTATCATCTCCTACTTCACTTGTAATATTCAATCTTTTCCTATCTACTGGTCCTGATCATCTGCCTACAAACATTCCCAATTCTCTCTCATACTTAACCCCCCCCCCAAAACAAAAAGACTTTACTAGATTCCACAACCCTTAATAACTGTAGAATTACTTCTCTTTCCTTTCTCAACCTCTTCTTCTCTTTTGTCTCTCTCTCCCCTAAATCCTATGTTTATCTAGTTTCCAATATCATCAATCAAATGAAACTGCTCTCTGAAAAATTACCAGTGATCTCTCAATTGTCACATCCCACAGTTTTTACCCATTACTCTTCCTTTTTGACCTAACTAGTACCTTGTCCTGTAGGATACTCTCTCTCTTTTCTAGATTTTCTTAGTACTTTTTTTTTTTTAAACTTGTTTTCTTCTTGTTTAATACTATTTCTAAGACTCCAGTGGTTCCTGTCTACATCGCACTAACTTTAAGAAGCCTCTTTCATGAACTCTCTTCTCTTTTCCCTTTATATACTCTCACTTGTTTATCTTATTTACTTCTGTGGTATCAATTATCATCCCTATTCAGATGACTCCCAATTCTATTTATCTAGCCTTAGTCTTTCTGAGGTCCCATTTAACAACTTCTAGTCCCATATTAACAATTACTATTAGAAAGTTTGACTGTCCAGTAGGCACCTCAAATTCATTGGTGTGAAATGGAAATCATTATATTTTCCCTTACACCCATTCCTCTTCCAAATTTCCCTGTGAATACATCATCATCCTTTTAATTACCTAAGATGGCTATTTTTAGCATTATCCTTAATTCCTCTTTTTCACCTACTTCACATATCTAATCAATTAACAAATCACGTTGTTTGTGTTTCCACAACATTTCTTATACATATAATCCTATAATCCTTTCTACTCACATAGTCAATACTTTAGTTTACATCTACATTACCTTCTCCCAGAACTATTGCAGTGATCTGCTGACTGGTCTCTTTACCTCAACTCTCTTTACATTCCAATTCATTGTCCACAAAGCTGTTAAAGAGATTTTTTTCTAAAGCACAGATTTAATTGTGTCACTCTGGGTAATCGGTAAATTTCAGTGGATACTTATTACCTCTACAATCAATTATAAACTCCTCCATATTGTTTATAAAGATTTTCATACAAAATATCTTCCTACTCACTTTATCCTGGGCCATTGTCAATTATCCTTTTTGACTTGTCACTGGATTTTGATGACTCTGAAAAGGAGAATGAGGCTCATGATTGTACAACTCCGATTCACTAAAATCCAATTCATGTACAAACCCAGGCAGTAACCCATGATGCCACTGGTTTTCTTCAAAAACAAAGGATGAAATGGGAGAAGGGGTTCATGAAGAGGGAGGAAAGGAGAAAATTTGGAACTCAAAGTCTTAAAAATTAATGTTAAAAAGTGTTTCTATATGTAGCTAGAGAAAGTCAATTTAATTTAAATTAATTTAATTAAAAAATCCACAAAGAGTGAGCAATAACAAACAAGATGACATTAGTCTCCTCTGTACACTCTGTGGTCCAGCCTTATGAGCCTACCTGCTGTCCCATATATTGCTGTTCCTGTGCTTCATTTTCCATCTTTGTACCTTCCAACTAGCTGTGTCTCATTCTCAGAATGAGCTTCCATCTTAACTCTATTTTGGAATAGTTGCTTTCTTGCCTTAGCTTAAATGCCACCCTCTTCCTGAAGGCTTTCTTGAGCCTTTCTAAACAATGGTATCCTCCCTATCAAAACCATTTTATATTCATTCCATATATATTTGTTTACATATTAACTCTCTTATTTGAACATAAATTCCTTGATGGCAGTATTGTTTTATATTTGTCTTTGTACCCTCAGGGCTTAGCACAGTGATAGGCTTTGATGAATACTTGTTGGTCAATTGATTTATGATTAATATTAATATATTAATTTATATTATAATAATATACTATATTATTCAAATAATAACTATTTATTTGAGTGCTTAGTCTGAGGTAGATGTTCTGCTGAGTCCTCATTGAAATATAAAGGATGATTTGAAGGACCATTAATACTTTTTATAATTATGCTCTTATGTTGATTTGGAAAAATTAATTCAATTGAAATTAATTTGGAACTTTTCACTACTGTTGGTTTATCTATCTTACTCTTCTTGTTCATATGCTTCATATCTTATCAAGTTCTAGGAAACCAGAGCCAATATGGTCACCTTCCCAGAGCTGCCCTACATTAGGCATATATTTGCACATGATTCCAGAGCCATTCTATTGTCTTTGTTAGAGTCCTATTCAATTTTCTAAGAGGATATCTACTGACCAATCTGCATCTTTAAAAGGAGTTCTAATTTAAAGAGGCTACCTAAATGGATGAAAACACAGGTCAAAAAACAAACAAAAGCATCTCAGAATGATATAGGATTTATCTGTAACATAAAATACTAACCAAAAACATTTTGAAGCAAATAGTTAAAAGTTAATTTAGATTGTTATTTTTAAAAGGTTTTTTTCCCCCATCATCTAAATATTCCTTTACATTCCTCCTCCTTCCTTGTTAGGTTCTTATTAAGTGCTAATGAGATAATGAGATATTAGGTTCTTACTAAGTGCTAAATCGGTACTTGACAATTCTCTAGTTCTGGCCTTTCCTGGGGAAGAGCTTGCATGCTTAGGAGGAGCAAGTTCATTGGTTGAAGTAATTCTTCCCAGAACCCCTTGCATTATCCCATGCCCATTCTCTGGGAGGATAAAGAGGGCAGCTCTGGAGGAAAAAGGGAGTCTCTGATCTAGACCAGACTTGTGGCAGCTCTCTGCAGGAAGGGAAATCACTTCTCTGTATGAGAATTAACGGCAACTGTCTGGAGACAATGGTTCTCTACAGGAAGAAGAATCTGTCCGAGAAATTTGAGTTGACACAGCAGATCTCCTCCCAGAGAGCGATCAGCAGCTTCTGGAGACAACAGCACGTTACACTTCCTCCTCTAAAAGAGTCATTCTATATGACAGAAAAGGGAAAAATTTCAAATTAAAAAAGGAAAAAAGAGGGGAAAGAAAAAGTCAGCAAAGTTGATCAATATTTCAAAAAATAAAGTCGAAAGATATATGTAAGTTTCCACAACCATAGATTTCCTACCTCTTCAAAGAAGTTGGGGAAAGTGTTTTCTCATATTTCTTCTTTATGGTCATTATTACTTGTTCTTTATAATTTTACAACATTCATTCTTCATTTTTTTGTTGTGGTTTGTGTGCCTAACTATAAGCATTGTATCTATGTATGTGTGTGATTTTTTTGATTCTCTTTGCATCATCAGTTCATATAATTCTTTTCATATTTCTTTATAATCACAATATTTTAGAATATAGTAATTTTCCATTACATCCCTGTGTCATAATTTGTTTAACTATGTCCAGATCAATGAACATTTAAATGACTATTATTTATATTAATATTATATAATTTTATATTTTATATGAATTACATAAGCTATATAATATAATATTTATATAAATTATGTAATATAAAATAATATATTATTATTTATATTTAAAAACATATAGACAGAAATCATCACCTTCAATTTACCTAATAAGATCAAATAATGCAATTTCATCTTAGCTATAGAAGATCTGAGTTCAACAATTAACAATTTATTTTTGTTAAATTGTCTATCCCTTATGAACAGACAATTCTCAGATGATGAAATTGAAACTATTTCCACTCATATGAAAAAGTGTTCCAAATCACTACTGATCAGAGAAATGCAAATTAAGACAACTCTGAGATACCACTACACACCTGTCAGATTGGCTAAGATGACAGGAACAAATAATGATGAATGTTGGAGGGGATGTGGGAAAACTGGAACACTGATACATTGTTGGTGGAGTTGTGAAAGAATCCAGCCATTCTGGAGAGCAATTTGGAACTATGCCCAAAAAGTTATCAAACTGTGCATATCCTTTGACCCAGCAGTACTACTACTGGGCTTATATCCCAAAGAAATACTAAAGTGTGGAAAGGGACCTGTATGTGCCAAAATGTTTGTGGCAGCTCTTTTTGTTGTAACTAAAAACTGGAAGATGAATGGATGTCCATCAGTTGGAGAATGGTTGGGTAAATTGTGGTATATGAAGGTTATGGAATATTATTGCTCTGTAAGAAATGACCAGCAGGAGGAATACAGAGAGGCTTGGAGAGACTTAAATCAACTGTTGCTGAGTGAAATGAGCAGAACCAGAAGATCACTATACACTTCAACAACAATACTGTATGAGGATGTATTCTGATGGAAGTGGAAATCTTCAACATAAAGAATATCCAACTCACTTCCAGTTGATCAATGATGGACAGAAATAACTATACCCAGAGAAGGAACACTGGGAAGCGAATGTAAATTGTTAGCACTACTGTCTATGTACCCAGGTTACTTATACCTTTGGAAGCTAATAATTAATGTGCAACAAGAAAATGGTATTTACACACATATATTGTATCTAGATTATATTGTAACACATGTAAAATGTATGGGATTACCTGCCATGGGGGGGGGGAGGGAGTGAAGGGAGGGAGGGGATAATTTGGAAAAATGAATTAAAAAAAAATTGTCTATCCCTCCCCCACCTAATACACTCAACACATTTTGTTTTAGGTTCTCAAAAATATTTAAAGTTAGTTTTGATTCTATTTATAATATCAATCAGCTATAAGCAGAGATGTAAAATACATGATCTCAAGAAATTTCCCAAAATTACGTTAAATAAACAAGGAACTGTGGACTAGTAGAAAGGGAGCTGGAATTGAGAGCAGGAAAAGTAGGAAATGAATGACCTATGGTGAAGGATTCAGGGAGCACAATAAATAATTTTTATAATATTGCTTTTTCATTTTTTATCACTAGAAAATCTCATTGTCAGGGAATTTAATGATTTTATTTTATTTTATTTCATTCTTAAATGTTGTCTTATGTTATAAAGAATTTTACAATTATGTTTCAGAGTGTCAGACCCTTCCTGAGAATGGAACAACAATCTCAAAATTACCTCATCTTAGATAGCAGACTTCAGATGTTTCAAAAAGGCTCTAGATTATTACATTCTGTGAAATAACAGAAGACTTCCAGGTAATACAGCAATATCAAATATGAAAATATTATGCTCTTGATGCATACGAACTTAGTGCATAGTTCACATAATACTTTTAGTACTGCAGTAGAAGAAGAGTTAACAATGGCTCATGTGATGCCTCCCTTAAGCCCTCAGGAAAAGTTTATTACTTTAACCAACGGATCATGTAATATATAATATGGCCACCAGGTGAAGCTATCCTCAAGCCTCCAGCCAAGCAGATGTAGAGTTTAAGGGACCTCAGAGGCCATCTAGTCCAAACTTTTCATTTTACAAATGAAAAAACAAGCTTAGAGAGGTTAAATGCTTTGTGGTCACATAGTTAATGTCAGAGTTGGTATTTGAATCCATGTTTTCCTGACTTTGAGTCTATGCTCTATTTAGTAGCCATGCTGATTTTGTAGTCTAACTAGTGAACCTGAATTAATTTCTTTTCTGATGCCCATGTATGAACCTTTCTAACGGCTTCATGTTATTTCCTCTTTTTACCAGTGGCTGCTCAGCCTGAAAACTCTTAAAACTATTCCCCCATTCTCAGTTTCATGCCGTTTTACATGTCCCATATTTAATACTGACCTAAGAGTATGCAATTAACTAATAAAAAAGCATTTTATTCTCCACATAGCCAATCAATTGTCAAATCTTGTCATTTCTTCCCTCTCTCCTGTCTAAGCTCTTTTCCTAATTTGTAGAAATCACTGTCCTAGTCAGATCCATTCTATGCCTTGCCTGAACTATTGCTATAGCTTTCTTGTTTGTCTCACTGTCTCAAGTCTCTCTCCACTCCAATTCCTGTTTCATATAGCTTTGTGGTAGTTAAATCAAGTCAACAAGCACATCCTATGTGCCAAGAACTATGCTAAGCATTGGGGATACAAAGAAAAGTAAAAGACTTAAGAGTTCAAGGACTAATGGGAGATGTCTAATGGATGAAATGAACTGCAAGCAATTATATATAAACAAGCTGCATATAAGATAAACTGGAGAAAATCAGTAGAATAAAATGCATTAGGATTACAGTGGATCTTCTTATAGAATGTGGGATTTTAGCTGAGATATGAAAGAAGCCAGGAAATTTAGGAGGTAGAAATGAGAAAGGAAAGAGTTCCAGGTAAGGGGGACAGCAATTAGGCGATGGAGTAGATCAAGGATTATGAAAGCCAGTGTCAATGAATTTCAGACTACATAGTTTCTGGATTGGGATGAAGTAAAAAGAACAAGATGATTGGAAAGGTAGAAAAGACCAGGTTATGGAGGGCCTTAAAAATCAAAGGGATGATGCTATATTTTTTTTTCTAGAGGTAATAGGGAATCACTGGAGCTGATTTAATGGGGAGGGGGGAAAATAGGAGGTGGGAGAATATGGCCAGAACTGTACTTTATGAAGATCAGTTTGACAATTGTGAGGAGGATAGACTGGAGGAGGAAGGTATTTGAGGCAGGGAGATCAACCAGCAAGCAATTATGATAGTTCAAATATAAGGAGATAAGGGCTTGCATCAGGATAATTATGGTGCCAAAAGAAACAGGGGCATAGGAGAAAGCATCATGATCGCCAAGTTAGGTAGTATAGAAAGATAAGATGACCTAGATCAGACTTGGAGGATGGCTAGGGTAAACATTGGAGATCTATATGAAGATCCAGCAAAAGAGATTGAAGAGGAATGGTTAGACAGGGAGAGAACCAGTAGCAAGCATTGTCTTGAAAATCTAGGAAAAGAGAGAGTCAAGAAGATGGTGATTGACAATATCAAAAGAAAAGAAGTCAAAGAGAATGAGCACTGAGTAAAGACCATTAGATTTGGTGATTAAAAGATCACTGGTAACTTTGGAGAGGGAGGTTTCAGTTAAGTGATGAATCAGAAGTCAGATTTGCAAAATTAAGAAGAGAGAAAAAGGAAAGGGATGGAAAATATTGGTTGTAGATAATTTTTACTAGCAGTTTAGCCAGAAAAAGAAAGAGAAATATAGGATAATTGGTAGTAGGGATAGATGTATCAATTTTTTTTGAGAATGGGGAAGATATGGTGTTTTATAAAAGAAAAGAAGCAGCTAATAGGCAAGGAGAGATTGAAATTAAGTGAGTCAGAATGCCAAAGGAGCAATTTCCTGGAAATGATGGGTAGAATAGGATTACTTGTGCATATAGAGGGGTTAGTATGGGCAAGAAGAAGGGCTACCTCTTAATGTGAAATGAGGCTGAGGAAAGACAATGGCAGAAGACATCTTAGTGATGAAGAAAAGGGTAGAAGAAGAAGCTCATACTTAAGAACCTTAATTTTTCCAGTGAAATAGGATACAAAACTCTCAGCTAAGATGGTGGGGGGCTGGAAAGCTATGGTAAGTTTGAAAAAAGGCAAAAAGATTTAGAAGAGCTACTGTAGTGAGAAGGATAGTAAGTCAATTAGGAAGGAATAAAAGTATTGTCTTTCCATTTTTGTGATTATGTAGTAGACCCACTCAGAAGAAAAACAATATGCCTACCTCCTGTGGCTGTTGAACTAAATTTTCCTTAAAAGATATTGAGACTTCCTTTAAAACTTATTTGGCTCCAGGAACTAAGGGTTCAGCCTTCATCATTACCTGAATACAAGATGGTCATTATATAAGGCCCTTTCAGATGCTTGGCTTGAGGAAACTTTTCTCAGTTGAGTTAACTCAGGGGGTTTCCAGTGTCTGTCTTTGTTACAATATTCTCCTGCTATAGCCAAGTAAATCTCCTTTTGTTAACTGTTAAACCACTTGTGGGTTTCCCATTTTGTTCCAACACTGAACCTAAATTACTACTTTAATAAGGTCTGTATATAATTTACCTTCCTGGTCTCACATGTCACTCCCCAATATTCATGCTGTTCTTCCCTCTGAGAACACCATCTCCTATTTCTATAACTTTGTATTAGCTATTTGTTGCCTGAGCCTAGAATGATTTACTTCCTTACCTCCACTTCTTGACATCCTTGGCTTCTTTCAAGATTCAACTCAAATGCTATTCTTTGTATGAGATCTATGTAGCACTTCCCTTCTGCTCCCCACCTCATGAACTTTTTCCATCTAAATTTACTTCCTTCTATTCGGTATGTATCTTCTATATACCTCTTTATTTATATGTTGTCATACCAGTATGACAGTGAATAGAAAGCCCTCCTTGGAGCTAGAAAGTCCTGCCTCTAATGTATATTGACTGTTTATCCCTAGCCAGGATTTCTCAAAGTTCTCTAGGCCAGTGGTGACAAACCAGATAGAAAATAGGTGAACAGAAGCAACACTAAACCATAATCAGGATCCATAAAGGGCTGCATATTGAGTTAGAAAACCACAAGCTATATTTTTTATTTTATTAAACATTTCCCAATTACATATTCATCTGATTCAGGGAAGTTTGTAGTTCCATTGCCCAGGGGAAACAAGTTTGACACCTCTGCCTGAAGTAATGCTAAGATTCTTAAATTACAGAGAAGTAATATAAACTTGCCTTATTAAAATTTCTTTACTTAGAGTTCCCTCTACCAAAGAAATCACAAGTCTAGAACCTATTCCACATTTTCCCTCATTAATATTTAAATTCCTTGAGGGGAAGGACTGTTTTGTATTTTTACCTTTCTTTGTTTCTTTTGTTTCCTGGGTTTAGCTCAGTGTCTGTTATATGAATGACTTGTTGACTGATTGATCAGTGATTGAGCACTAGGGAAGCAAAGGCCAAATTGGTAGAGTTCCTGACCTTGAAAACCTAACTTTATATCAAGAAAAAATGAGTAATGAAATAGCACTACTAATTTTAGAATACTATAGAAAGATGTCTATGGCTTGCTGCAACCCACAGATTTCTTAGCTTCAAATTACATTTTTATAATTCAGATTATGTGACTACATTTATATGATATAGGTATTCAATATGATACCTATATGGTAGCCATTTATTTTAATATACATAGAAAAAATAGAAAAGAAAAAACCCCAGATGCTTCTTTCTCCAATATTCCTTTTACCTTTGGGTTGTGAGAAGTATATAAGGAAAGAAATGTAGGTATGTGTTTCAAACCTCAATCCTAAATAGAACTAGAACAACTGGAAAAAAAGCCCTTTTTCTAATCCCCTACTCACCAATCCTTTGCTTTCCACTATAGTGGGCAATCCTTGGGAGTTTAGTTTTCTCCTTAGCAGCCATGCTCCCTTTGGTTTCATTTTGGCAGCTTCTTTCTCAGTACCAGATCTGGGTCTCAGCTGTCTCACATATTACTCCTGATTATCATAGTTAGAGTCTTGGACCATATTGCCAAAAGTTGAATTCGGGTTCCTAAGGCCAGCTGCTGCTCAGATGCCTGGTGGGCCAAACATCTCTATTTTTGTTTCTAGCTCCCTCTTTCTGATTCTCTCTCTGTATCTTTGTTGTCTGTCTTTGACTAAAAATCATTCTTTTAAGGACAGAGGAGGAAAAAAATTAGAAACCTTAGGTTTTTTATGTATAAATGAAGTTCCCTCTATTCATTGGTATCTCACTAATCCATTACTCATCTCAGGGCTCCTAGCATCTCTCGCTGCATTTTACACAAATAAAAACATAATTGGAGAAACACCTGCTACACAAGTATAGTCATAATACATATGATTCCCAAGAAGAGAGTGAACATTGACAGAACACAGGGCAAACTAGGCACATTACAGTTGACATTTAAGGGGAGATATTCCATAATACAACAATTTGGGAAATATCTGGGGGAAAATCTTAATGTGATTAAATTTTTTTACCAAAATCCCTGAGGTTCTTCTAGTTGAATGAATTTCTCAAGGCAACTCAAACAAAAACCATCAAGGCTGCAAATTTTGGCAATGAAGCTCACTTCTCTCTATATCCCTTTCTAATCCATGACGGCAGGGCAATTAAACTCATCTATACCCAATTCCAAATTACTCAGTAAGAAATCTGAAAGTATACTTTTGTCTCTTTCTAAAATCCTAACCCCAAATTTCAAATACAGTTTAAGGTACCTAATTGCCTTTTCTAGATTTGGAGGAGGAATTGAATACATGCTTAATAAATGGCTATTATAAAGACTTTCACTGTTTTCTAATTAGAACTTTATATTGAAAGCAGCGAGAGGAATGTTAATTATATTGCATTTTATAAAATACAATACTATAGACATACTACTAGAAGAATTAGATAGCATTGATCTTGACATTATTCTCACTGTAAACGAAGCCAAAATAAATGAAAGAGAGTGCAGTTAAGTGGGAAGATGCTTCACAGCTTCTGGAAAGATTTGGTGGAGTGGCTTTATTTTATATCCAAAGGCAACAAAACCTCATTTCATGGATCCCTTGGTCATCTTGCACTGCATTATATAAACTATTGCAAAGGATCAAGAGGAAGAGAAATTGTTTGAAGTACAGTTATCCCTTCCATATTTCTGGGATTAGAGGAACAGTGCCCTTTTGATCTAGAAAATCTGCATAAAATTTTTTAGCTCGCCCTTTCTACCAGAGAATAAGTATGAATTTTTTCTTTTTCTTTTATGAGGTATTTACAGTATGTTATTATAAAATTTTGGCTGAGTGTTTGGTTATAGGCTCTGTCTCATCTGAGACTTTTGCAAAACTCCCAAAAATTCTCATTTAATTTCTTATGCCTATCTGTGATATATTAGAACCATGATGGGAAAAGTCATAATGTGGAAGGGAATAACTGTATTAGGTACAGCCCTTCAAAATAAATCACCCCAAATTTTAATGTTTGATTAATTCAATGCAAAGAACAACTTAGGCAAAAACAAAAGGAAATATGGCTTAGGAAACCAGAGTTTAAGGGTGAAATACAATAAGTCAAAAGTTTATATATTGTAAAGAAGCCATCTCCTCTGCCTCACACACACACACACACACACACACACACACACACACACACACATATATATATATGTATATATACAGATATATAGATATAGATATAGATAACACACAAAAGTCATTATGGAAATCTTAGTACAGTTTCACATCTAGCTTAAACAGGGACATCTTTATATATACATGCATGTGTATACATATACACAAATATAACTTTATCATGAATCCTTTCTTTGAGAAGAGAGTCAGGAGAAAAGCACTGAAAAATATGAAATTGAATATATCTTAGAAGACAGT
This sequence comes from Sminthopsis crassicaudata, assembly GCF_048593235.1. Lineage (NCBI taxonomy): Eukaryota > Metazoa > Chordata > Mammalia > Dasyuromorphia > Dasyuridae > Sminthopsis > Sminthopsis crassicaudata. The sequence goes on from NC_133620.1 coordinate 163,537,839, forward strand.
AAATAACTTGTCATCTGAAAGTTGTTTCTGAATCAGCTCTCCATCCTCTACTATAGTCTTGTCAGAGCAAATAAAAAAAATCATTAATAAAGAAAGGCTCTTATATGCAAGTCATTTCTAATGTGACTTATTTAGATAAGCCATTGATGCTAACAAATGGGAACTGAATTATCAATCAACAAACAGTTATTAATACATATTATATTCTGGGTGTTTTAAAATTTTGCCTTCAAGGAGCAGATAGTAGGGACAATGTGCTTATCTCTATATGCATTCACATATATAAATTTATAAAACTTATACAAAATAGACAAAAGGAAAGTGCAAAAGCAAAGAAATTATAATCCAGACATGGAGGACATTTTATGCAAATATTATAGAATGGGAGATTGATTGTTATGTGCATATAACTGCAAGAAAACTAGTTAGCTTAATTGTACAATACATGGAGGAGATTATTATGTAATAGGCCTGAAGATGGAATGGGGGATATATTGTAAAGAGCTTTAAATGTCAAACAGAAGGTTTATATTATATAAAGAAGAGATATTAGGATTTATTGAGGAGTGTGTGTGTGTGTGTGTGTGTGTGTGTGTGTTATATGCTCTGCTCTACACTTTAGAAAACTATTTTGGTGATCACATGAAGATGGATTGGACTAAATAGAAACTTGAAATAGAGAGCAAATTAGGAGGCTATTTCTTGGTCCAGGGATAAATTGATGAAGACCTAAACTAATGTGATTGTTATATGCATGGTGAGAAAAGAATGTTTGCAAGAGTTGTAGAGAAAGAAACAAAAATAAATATCTGACAATTTATAGATTAGAATAATTGGGATCAAGAAGTTTAAAATGATGCAATGGTGGTACTTATGTTATAAATAGGAAATTCAGAAGAAAGATGAATCAAGGCAAGAGATAAAAATAATGAGTTCTGTTTTGTGTATATTGAGTTTGACATGTTCAAAGGACATCCAGTTTGAGATGTCTAATAGACATATCATGATATGGTTCTAGAGATTTGGAGAAAATTTAGGGCTCAAGATACACGCACTCACACACACATATCTGAGTAATTTTCATAGAGCTGATAATTAAATTAAAAAAGATTGAGAGCATCAAGTCAGAGAATGTAGGGGGAAAAGAAAAGAAGGATCCTGATTGAAATGTTGGGGTCCACTTATGATTATGAAGTGTGACAGGATGATGATGTAGCAAAGGAGTATCCAAAAAAAAACCTAGTTGATTATGTCAAATGCTGCAAATAGATGCATGGAGACTGAGAAAAGACCATTAGAATTGAAAATTGAGAGATGATTAATAAATTTGGGGACATTACTTTCAAGCTGAATCATGAATGATGGATAAATGAACAGATATTGCCTATGACCAATTAGGAATGAAGTTTAAGCAATGTAAATCAGTCACCACAACAAGGAGACCCAATAGTTTAGAAATCACCTTACCCAACAAATAGGTGCTATTTTCAAGAGTGAAATATCATAGTCAAGAGTACACAATGGAGACTATAAATTTGTAAAATTTTATGAAAGAGGGTGTTGGAATGTTATAAGAAGTATCACTTCTACAAAAAAAAATGAATAATGAAATTCACCAGAGATAAAAACCTTTACAAGAAACTTAGTCCCAGTGAAGTTAGATTTTCTGAAGAAACTTAATGAACAAATCTTGAAGAAAATAAATATATGAAAAGTGAAAAATATTTGTCCTAGTTCTATAACAAACTAATTTCACCACCAGTACCAGGGCAGACACTACACTTGGACTCTAAACCCACAATTTTTATTGTGATAAATGAGGAAATAGGGATGTTACTTAAAACAAAATAACAACGATAGAAGAGAAGTTGGACTAGACTTTGATCAAGTTAGATGAAGACTGGGAAGCAACAGTTTTTTAGATATTGAGGAATTGATTTTTCAAGATATATGAAAGAGAGAAGGAAAAAACACTCAAGCAAATCATGAACTTTACTATTTCCCCCAAATTCATGATCAAGAAAATATTGGATAGATACTGCTGGATCAAAGGGTATGCATAGTTTGATAACCCTTTAGGACCTCCATACATTTTCAATAGCCAATCCTAAAGCCCCAACTTCTCACCCTCCTTATTTTTCTCTCCTAGCTTTCCTGGTTTTCTTAAAATATCAGCTAAAATTCCACATTCTTCAAGAATTCTTTGCTTATCTATCTTAATACTAATGCCTTTACTTTGAGATTATCTTGAATTTATGCTCTACACTATATTGTCTCCTCATTAGATTGTGAGCTTCTCAAAAACAGACTTTTTTTTTTACCTTTCTTTGCATCTTTAGCAATTAGTACAGTGCTTATCACATAGTAGATCCTTAATAAATGCTTCTTGATGTCATTCAAAAGAACTTGATCTAACTATTCACATGGGATAAAGTCTATTATCAAAACTTTAGTATGCAATTTGAATAGCCCATAGAGCCAATCCATTCAAACATATATCCTGGAAAGAAACTTTGGATGGGAAATGAAGTGGGTTCAGAATTGAATTGGACAAGAAGATCAGGCCACATAACAGTGTTTTTTGTGATTTCAAGCTTCTTCTCTGAAGCAAAAGCCCATCTTTTTTAATAACATTATTATGCTGGTGATATTCTATAGCTGTGAGTTATGGAACAAATTACAACCTCAAAAGAATTATAATTATGGATAATTCAAAGGACTTCATGAAGACATGTGTAGTGGTTATGAGCATGCTGCAGGATATGAGTGAATAATTATATACTGGAAGTAGTATAAAGGATATCATTAGAGAGATTTATGGTTGGAAAATGAGGTGAGCTAATCAAGTAGCAGGACTGAAATATAATTAATTGATAGCCTACATGTTAGGTTGGTACCTATGTGATGTCCAGAAGTCTAGAGAAAGGCTATTAGAATGATGAATAGACTATTTGCAGAGAATTTTTGGGAGGATGTAGACAAGAGTGTCAAAGAATTAGAAAAGACTGGCAGAGACATATAGGTTGTCCAATTGAGAAAGAGTAAGTTATGGAGACAGAAAGACTTGAGTTTAAATCTGGTCTTAGATAACTTAATAGACATGTTAGTCTGGAAAAATCATTTAACCTTGGTTTCTCTCAGTTTCCTAATCTATAAAGTGGGGATAATAGTAACACCCATATCCCAGGGTTGTGAGGATCAAGTGAGATAATATTTGTAAACTGCTTGACACAGTTCCTGGCACAGTCAATGCCTAATAGATTATTTCTTTCCTTCTCTCCCTAATTTGTATCACTGGAGTGAGATCACACATTGATGAGATCAGGTCACTGATACTAAAGTAGTGAAGCATAACTAATTTGTAGTCTAAACAGTATTGCATTTTGTTATTTATAATAAGAATTCTTAATGATAAGAATAGTTATTGTATATTGTGTGCTATTACAAAATTGTAGTACTAGAATGGACCTTGAATAATCTAGTACATCCCCCCTATAGCCATACCTTATCTATTAAAATAGCAAAATAGATTGTACCCAATTATTGGTGACTTACTTCCTACCTGGTCAAACAGTTAGTTCCCACAGACTAAAAGCTTGAAATTTATTTCCATTATAATCCTCCTGCAATTTCTATTCATGTATTTTATGTAATCAGAATTGTTCTTTTTGAACCCAGTGGGAACCACTACAATAATTTTCTATTAACCTTTAGAAGCAATTCCTATTGTCTTTGAATATCAGAGAGGGAAAACGTTTGTTTTAAAACTTTTACCAAAGACAAGCTTCCAAATCCTTCCCCTAAATATGAATGTTCCCATCTTCCCAGGAGGGATACTTAAAAGTCATCTGCTTAGAAAATGACAGTTGTAGAGAAGTAAGCTTTTTAAGGACAAGCAAGAACAACATGCAGCTTAAGCATATGCTGTTTCTCAATGGTATTAAAGCTTTTGTGGCTTATTCACATGCAATTTGCTATACTTAAATAGCTCTAATATTTTTATTGGAATAGTACATTATACTGGACTCTATAGGACACATATTAGTCACATTCATGCCTTAGTTAATGATGATTACAGAGAGGGGTACTGAATCACATGCATACACAATGTGTACCATTGATGTGATTCTATTGATGAAAGTAGACCACTTGTGCGTCAAGAGCTTTAGTAACCATAGTTATACAATTTTGTGATCAAATGTATGTGTTCTGGTGAATATTAACTGTGATACAAACAAAAAGCTGTATTTCAACTAAAAATTATAGCTCAGAATTTGGTCCCACTTCAGAAGCAATTAATGAGGGCAATTTTCTTTAAAGCTTATTTTTTAAAATACCCTTTTCTCTCCCCCTCAACCTTTTGTCATGTTTTTAGAGGCCAGTTGGTACTTTGCACTTATTTTAAATGAACATGTATTTTCTTTCACTTTGCACATTTCTGCTGAATTTCAACAGAACAAGAAAGGATAGAGCCTTGGGACTGCCACCATGTGGCTCAATACATGAATAGAAATTAGAATTGTCCAAACAAAGAAACAGCACAAGGGATATGGCAGCTCTGCAAAATTCCTAGCAATTGTAAAAGTAGTTATTAACTGGCATAAGAAAAGAAAATTATAAATGTGGAGGTTAATTTTCTACTTCTCCAAATTATCAAAGTCCCTTCCATAGCTCACTGTAACATCATATTAAAATATCAATGTTCCTTTTCCCCTTGTAATGTGACTAATTGCTAGGCGACCATATTAAAAATCAGATATTTGGTTCCTCTGAATATGGTCTCAATGTTCATTTATCACTGTTGTTGCTACTCAGTGGTGTCTGACTTTTTGTGACTCTGTACCATAACATTCTAATACTGTCTATGCGTTTTCTTGAGAAAAATAGTAGAGTGTTGACCATTTCCTTCTCCGCTAGATTAAGGCAAACAGGCCACCAAGATATTAATATCTGATGCATATTTGAACTTCCTGACTCCAGGCTGAGTTTTATATCATTATTTACATCTATATCACATATCTAAATGAAGTCTTGCTGTCTGATCCTGAAAAAATTATTTAAATTCTCTGGGCCTCATTTTCCTCTGAAAAGGTAAATTTTGCAAAATATATATGATAAAGAAGTTGCTCTTGGCAATCTTAAAATTCTCTTCCAGTTTTAAATCTATGATCCTATGACTGTAGCTATATATTTACCTATATTATTTATCTCTATACAGATATAGATAGATAGACAGACAGATAGATAGATAGAGATTTATTCTAGATATAATATAATATAGGGGCATAAATTCCATGTATCCAAATTCTCTCCATGAATGCAACTCTAGGCTTAGAGGACTGCCTAGGGCATTGAAAGATTGTTTACATAGTCCTTTTGTATCAGAGATAGGATTTGAACTCAGGTCTTTCTGACTCCAAGGCTAGCTTTCTATCTATTGTGCTTTGATAAATATTTCTATATCTCAGACTTCAGAAGTTTATCAATCACATTCTTTTTCAGACTGTATTAAACCACCATAAATTGAGCTATTTGTCATTATCATTACCATTGAAATAGTTATTATCATTGTTATTAATATAATTTTTAGTGCTACAAACTGCACCAATTGAAAGAAAGAACTTCAAAATACTTTCCAAAAATACTTATCTTACTATTCATTCTGATATTTTGGTCTTTTATCTCTTCACCTTCCATCCCTTTCTTCCAAAGTTGTTTGCCTGCAGAAGGAAAGAAGGAAGATGAAAGGAAAGTGGAAATGTCTAAAGTACTTTCCAGCTCTAAATGTTGTTACGGTTTTTTTTTTGTTTCCATTCTACTTCTTCACATAGTCATATATGTTAAGAAGAAACTAGAAATTTATCAAAAGCTTATAAGGCTGTAGGAAAATTTTCAGAAAATTCCTTAGATCCTCTATGGGAAAATGTATTTAGGTTAGTAAAACTAATAGCAAAGAAAGCATCAATAAGTGACATTTAAAGGAGATGATCAAAGTAGTATCAAGATTTCCCCCACAAATTATTTTATTTTTCTTTATCTATTTTTAACATTTATTTTAAAAAATTGAATTTTCTAATTTTCTCCATTCTTCCATCTCTTCCACACGCATTGAGAAACACATATAATGTGATGTCAATTTTACATGTGAAGTCATATAAAACATTTCCATATGCTGCCAAAAAACAAAAGCAAGAAACAAAAAAGAGAAAAGGTTTTGCTTCAATCTAAACTCAGTGTAAGAGATCTCTCTGCCTGTCTTTGTCTCTGTCTCTTCCTCTCTCTCATTCTCTCTCTCTCTCTCTCTCTCTCTCTCTCTCTCTCTCTCTCTCTCTCTCTCTCTCTCTCTCTCTTTCTCTCTCTCTCTCTCTCTCTCTCTCTGTGTGTGTGTGTGTGTGTGTGTGTGTCTTTCTTTCTCTCTCTCTAATTAGCAGTTTTAATCAAGAATCCATTGGATTGCTTTAGATCATTTTATTGCTCAGAGTAACTAAGTTACTAATTTGATCACCTTTAAAATACTGTTATTATTAAGTACAATGTTCTCAGTGTTTTCATCAGTTCACTTTTTAAAAATCTGCCTGCTTGTCATTTCTGATAGTACAATTATTCCATCACATTCATATACTACAACTTGTTTAGCTATTCCTTAATTGATGGGCACCTGCTAATTTTCTAATCTTTTGCTGGCATAAAAAAAATATTACAAATATTTTTGTACATATAAGTCCTTTCTTTTTTTTCTTTGATCTCTATGGAGTACAGATCTAATAGTGGTATTAGCTGGGTCAAAACTGCACAATTTTATAGACCTTTGGGCATAGCTTTGTTCTCCAGAGTAGCTAGACTAATTCATGATTTCATCAACAGAGCATTAATCTACATATTTTTCTATATCTCATCCAGCATTTGTCATTTTCCTTTTCTGTGATGTGAGTCAATTTGCTAGGTGGGAGATAGGACTTAAAGATACTTTTAATTAGTATTCTCTAATCAAGGATTTAGGACTTTTTCATGTGAATTGATAGCTTTGATTTCTTCTTTTGAAAACTTCATGTCCTTTGATCATTTTTAAATGGTGGACTAGATTTTGAATTTAATATATTTGGCTCAGTTCCCCATATATTTGAAATTATTTTTTTTCAGAGAAACATGTTATAAAATTACCCACTCCCTACTTACACAATATCCCAAATTTCCTGCTTTTTAATTTTAGCTACATTGGTCTTGTATGTGCAAAACCTTTTTAATTTCGTGTAATCCCAATTCCCCAGAATCCTCCACTCTTATTTGGTCATAAACACTTCCTTTATCTATAGATTTGAAAGATAAATTTTTCCATGCTCCCCTAATTTGCTTATGATATCCCCCTTTATGTCTAATTTTTGTACCCATTTTGACTTTAGCTTGACACATATGTAAGATATTAATCTATGCCTAGTTTCTGCCAAACTTTTCTATAGTTTTACCAGAAATTTTTGTCAAATAGTGAGTTCTTGCCCCCAAATCTTGGATCATTGGGTTTGTCAAATATTAGATTAAGATGATTTACTACTGTGTATTGTGTACCTACTAATGACAGGATTATGTCTTTGTAATCTATTCTACTGATCTACCACTCTATTTCTTAGCCAGCACTGGATTGTTTAGATATTACCATTTTATAGTATAGTCAAGATCTGGTATAGTTAGGCCACTTTCATTGTTTCCTTAATTTCCTTGACATTCCTGACTTTTTGGTATTTCAGATACATTTTGTTATTTTTTCTAGTTTATAAAATAATTCTTTGGTTGTTTGTTATACTAAATACTTAAGTTAGTTTAGGTAAAATTGTCATTTTTATTTTATTGGCTTGGCCTATCCATGAGCAACTAATCATTCTCAAATTGTTTAAATGTGTCTTTATTTGTGTATATTTGTGTTCATATTGTCCTCAGGTTTGTTTTGGCAGGTAGATTGCCAAATATTTTATAGCATCTGTAATTATTTTAGATGAAATTTTTCTTTCTATCCATTCTTGATGGATTTTATTGATAATATGTAGAAATGCTGATGATTTATGTGGATTTATTTTGTATCCTGCAACTTTGCTAAAGTTGTGAATTATTTCTAATAGCTTTTTAGCAGAGTCTTTGGGGTTCTCTAAGTATACCATCATGTCATTTGCAAAGAGTGATAGTTTGATTTCCTCATTTCTTACTCTAATTCCTTGAAGCTCTTTCTCAGCTCTTATTGCCGAGGCTAGCATTTCTAGTACTGTATTGAATAGTAATGGTGATAGTGGGCAACCTTGTTTCACTCCTGATCTTACAGGGAAAGGTTCCAGTTTATCGCCATTACATATGATGTTTACTGAAGGTTTTAAATATATGCTCGTTATTATTTTAAGGAATAGTCCATTTATTCTCAAGCGTTTTTAGTAGGAATGGATGTTGGATTTTATCAAATGCTTTTTCTGCATCTATTGAGTTGCTTATATGGTTTTTATTAATTTGATTATTAATATGGTCAATTATACTAATAGTTTTCCTAATATTAAACCAGCCCTGCATTCCTGGTATAAATCCTACTTGATCATAGTGTATTATCCTGGGGATGATTTTCTGAAATCTTTTTGCTAATATCTTATTTAAGATTTTAGCATCTTCATTAAGGAGATTGATCTATGGTTTTCTTTCTCAGTTTTCAATCTACCTGGTTTAGGTATCAGTACCATGTCTGTGTCATAAAAGGAATTTGGTAGGACTCCTCCAATCCCTATTTTTTCAAATAGTTTATATAGCATTGGAGTTTGTTGTTCTTTAAATTTTTGGTAGAATTCACATGAAAATCCATCTGGTTCTGGGGATTTTTTCTTAGGGAGTTGGTTAATACCTTGTTCTATTTCTTTTTCTGAGATGGGACTATTTAGACTACTTACTTCTTCCTCTGTTAATCTGGGCAAGCTATATTTTTGAAGGTATTCGTCCATTTCATTTAAGTTATCAAATTTATTAGCATTAAGTTGAGCAAAGTAGCTCCTAACTATTGTTCTAATTTCCTCTTCATTATTGGTGAGTTCCCCCTTTTCATTTTCAAGACTAACAATTTGCTTTTTCTCTTTCCTTTTTTAAATTAGATTTACTAAGGGTTTGTCTATTTTGTTGGTTTTTTCATAGAACCAACTCTTAGTTTTATTAATTAATTCAATAGTTTTTTTTTTTTTTTACTTTCAATTTTATTAATCTCACCTTTTATTTTTAGAATTTCAAGTTTCGTGTTTGTCTGGGGATTTTTAATTTGTTCCTTTTCTAGCAATTTTAGTTGTAAGCCTAATTCGTTGGCCCTCTCTTACTCTATTTTATGCATGTAGGCCTCTAGAGATATAAAACTTCCCCTTATTACTGCTTTGGCTGTATCCCACACATTTTGGTATGATGTCTCCTTATTGTTATTTTCTTGGGTGAAGTTATTAATTATGTCTATGTTTTGCTGTTTTACCCAATCATTCTTTAGTATAAGATTATTTAGTTTCCAATTATTTTTTGGTCTATTTTCCCCTGGCTTTTTATTAAATGTAATTTTGATTGCATTGTGGTCTGAAAAGGATGCATTTACTATTTCTGCCTTACTGCATTTGATTTTGAGGTTTTTATGCCCTAGTATATGATCAATTTTTGTATAGGTTCCATGAACTGCTGAGAAGAAAGTATACTCCTTTCTGTCTCCATTTAGCTTTCACAAAACATCTATCATATCAAACTTTTCTAGTATTCTATTTACCTCTTTGACTTCTTTCTTATTTATTCTGTGGTTTGATTTATCTAATTCTGAGAGTGCAAGTTTGAGATCTCCCACTATTATAGTTTTGCTGTCTATTTCTTCTTGCAGCTCTCTTAATTTCTCTTTTAAGAATTTAGATGCTGCACCACTTAGTGCATATATGTTTAATATTGATACTGCTTCATTATTGATGCTACCCTTTAGCAGGATATAATGCCCATCCTTATCTCTTTTAATTAGATCAATTTTTGTTTTTGCTTGATTTGAGATAAGGATGGCTACCCCTGCTTTTTTGGCTTCCCCTGAAGCATAGTAGATTCTGCTCCACCCTTTTACTTTTATTTTGAATGTATCACTCAGTTTCAGGTGTGTTTCCTGTAAACAACATATAGTAGAATTCTGGCTTTTAATCCAGTCTGCTAACTGCTTCCTCTTTATGAGGGAGTTTACCCCATTCACATTTATGGTCAGAATGACTAATTCTATATTGCTTGCCATCTTGTTAACCTCTGCTTATGCTTTTCTCCTTTCCTTCACTATTACCCCTCTACCCAGTATTAAACTTGTGAACACCACTTGCTTTTCATAGCCCTCCCTTTTTAGTATCCCTCCCCCACCTTAACATTCCTCCCCCTATTTTACCTCTTTTCCTCACAATTTTTGTATTCCCTTCCCCTTACTTACTCCATCCATCTCACTTTTCAATGAAGTGGAAGAAGTTTCACTATAAATCGAATATATCTATTGATACACACTATGTTCATCTCCCTCCTTTCTTTCTCTCAGATATAATAGGTTACCTTTGCCTCTTCATGAGATGTAGTACCACCACTTTACACTTTTTTATGATATAATTTCCTTTCCACCTCTAGTTTCTAGGACAAATTATACATATGTTCTTTACATATTTTTATGGCAGAAGTATAGTTCTCAAGATTTCTTTTTACCTTTTTAGAAATCTCTTGAGTTCTGTATTTGAAGATCAAACATTTTATGTAGGTCTGGTTTTTTCATCAAGAATAGATGGAATTCATTTATTTCGTTAAATGTCCATCTTCTTCCCTGGAAAACGATGCTCATTTTTGCTGTATAAGTTATTCTTGGCTGCATAACAAGTTCCTTAGCCTTTCAGAATATCATGTTCCAGGCCCTTTGTTCTTTTAATGTGGACGCTGCTAGATCCTGGATTATCCTTATTGTGGCTCCTTCATATCTGAATTGCTTTTTTCTAGCAGCTTCCAATATTTTTTCCTTTGTCTGATGGTTTTTGAACTTGGCCACTGTATTTCTTGGTGTTTTGATTTTAGGGTCCCTTTCAGTAGGTGATTGATGAATTTTTTCAGTTTCTATTTTACCCTCTGTTTCCAAAATGTCTGGACAGTTCTCTTTAATAATTTCCTCAAAAATAGTGTCCAAGCTCTTAACTTCTTTCTTATTTATTTATGTTTAGTTTATCAAGCTCTGTGAGGGAAAAATTAAGTTCTCCAACTAATAATAGTTTTTACTACCTATTTCTTTCATTTAACTTTTCTTCTAAAAGTTTAGTATGGATATTATTTCATTGTAGTTTCCTTGCTTATTTCTTTTTTTAGATCAATTTTTGCTTTTGCTTTGTTTGAGATCATGATTACTACCCTTGTGTTTTTTTTCTTCATTTCATTTTTTTTTTTACTTCTGCTAAAGAATAATAGATTCTGCCTCAACACATTATTTTATTTCCATGTGTTACTCTCTGTTTCAAGAGTATTTGGATTCTAGTTTCTAATCCATACTGTTGCCTGCTTCTATTTTATGGGTAGACACACTGAATTTGATATATCTGTGGATCATCCAAATAAAGAGTTCTATCAGTGAGTTGATGATGCAGCCCTGGAATTTGACATTTGTACATCATCTGAATAAAGATTTTCAATGAACTCTTATGAGCTATTGAAATCACTTAGAGAGAAAGAAAAAAGGAGGGCTTATGTTAGAGCTTTGGGGAGTAACTGTTCTTTGAAGGCAGGAAATATTGACAAGTGGTACTAAGAAGGAATAATGAGACAGATAATAGAAAAGCCAGGAGTAGAATGAGGAATACCAAAGGGAGGGAGTATATCTTTTATTAGTAGGAGGTGGTAAACAATGAAAAAATTGTAGAGAAGTCAAGGGGGATGAAAACAGAAAAAACATTGGGTTTAATTTTTAAAATATCATTCTGGAAAGAGTAATTTCAGAAGAGTGGGAGGACTGAAAGTCAGCTTCAGAGGAATTAATAAGCAGGTGGTAGAAAAAGAACAGAAGTGTAGTTGACTCAAGAACTTTGACAATTGGGAGTGATAATTTGAAAAGATGGCAGAATTAAGTGAAGATTTTGAGGATAGGAGAAACCTAAGCATGTCTGTAAACATTGAGGAAAAAATCCATAAATAGACTGAAAATGAGTAAAAATGATTGAAAGGGTAAGTATGGAGAACTGATCAATAGTGCCCCAAATGGCTGAAAGCCAAAAAAGGATGATGATTCAGATAGCATCCTTGAAAATCTAAGTATCTGTAGAGTAGTGGGATTGGAAGGTAGACTGAAAGAGGTTGAGGATAAAATGGCGAGGCAGTGGGAGCAAATGATTGTGGACTATGCAGGGTTAGCTAGGAAGGAAAGAATTGAATCACAGGATTTAGAGGTAAAAAAAAACTTAGAAATAATTTAGTCCAGAAACATTAAGGGTGTAGCATAGTTTAAATGGATGGCAGGATCAAGGGAAAGGTTCTGATTTCTTTTTACAAGAGACCTGAGCATATTTGTAATCAGTAGGAAAAGGAAAAAATAGAAGAGGAGAGAAAGAGGGGATTTGATGAATAAGGAATGATCAGAGAAAAGATGAAGGAATAGGTTAAAGTTCAATATCAAGTTTCAGCATCTGAGCACCTGAAAAAGCAAAATGCTTGACTCAGAAGTATGAATCATTTCAGATCCTGAGTGTTAACTCTCTTGAAATATTGGAGGAGGGGATAGTAATAAGAGAATCAGAGTTTGAGATTTGGATGCTTGGGCCACTTATAAGCTATCTCATAGTTATGCTTTGTTCTTCATTACACTGGGCTAAGACTCTAGAATAGATATTTGTGAGTTCAGCCACTCTTCCAGGGCCTCTTTGCCACCAATTTATTCTTTCCCCAATAAGATCTCAGAATTACAGATACATAATTCTCTTTCTCTCTTTCTCTCATCTCTCTGTATTACACATACTATATATTTTATATACATAAATATATATAATATATCTGCATATGTATATAAGTATGTATAATATATAACTAAATAAGTAAAATACAATAATATCCATAAATAACTTTTTCTCCCCTTGTTTTCTATGACATTGCTTTCTTCTGATTCTTCTCAACTCATAGACTGTAAATTTTTGGTTTGTTTTGCTAAACCAGTATTTGAAAAGAGGAGCTATACATAAATGGATTGGAATGAATCTCAAAGGGAAGGATGGCAACAGAGGAATGATAATGATATTAATAACTAGCATTTAAGGTGTGGAAGATGCTTTATAAATGTTTTCTTGTTTTATCCTCATAAGAATCCTTCTTTATTTTACAAATTTTAAGGGACTTGCCTAAAGTCACAAACTAATCAATATTAGAAACTGAATTTGAACTCATATTTTCCTGACACCAAGCCCAGCACTTTATTCACCATGCTCGACCTGATTCACTGTGCCACTGCAATATTCCTTGTCTTCCTGATGATGCGTATGTGGAGATGGGTGTGCGTTGGGGGAGTGTCAGAAAATAAAGCTGCCCTCTGTGTTTGTGTCCTCATTTTAATTTCCTTCTGCTCTTTCCTGTGTGTTTTTAAATGCTTCCTTACTATCATTCAAATATAAACTTCACAAACATAGGATGAGGGAAGGACAGGGATTCTTAACTTTAAAAAACATATTTTGATAACTATATTTTGATATAATTGGTTTCCTTTGTAATGTTATATATTTTATTATATGCATTTAAAGCACATTCTGAAATAATGTCCATAGGCTTCACAGACTGTCAAAATAATTTATGAATCAAAAAAGTTAAGAATCCATGCTTTAATTGGTAATGACCTTTCTCCTTTGAAATTAAAAAGTATAAAATCATAAAATCTTAGATAACCTTGAGATCTTCCATTACAAACTCCTTATTTAACAATGAAGGAAATTATTCAGGTAGTACCCATAAGAAGTAGGGTTAGAACCCAGGTCATCTCGTTCTTAATATAATAAAGTTTCATAATATTGTGTGTAATGAGTAGACAAATTTATGAACAAGCATTTATTACTGATTTGCTATGTGCAAAACTTTGTATTAAGTGCTGGGGATAGAATAGCCAAGAGTCTTTGCTCTTAGAATATTCAAATTCTAATGAGAGAAACAGAAAACACATAAAGGAAGTTTTAGATGCAGTTTTGATGGTAACAGATGGCAATTCATTTTCTTTAATGTTATTTCCCCTGATAAAACCATACTGGTTTCTGCTGTTGAGCCATTTGATAATAGACTTTGATGGTGAAAACTTTCTGTTCTTGGTTTTCAGTAGCTGTAGTTGCTAAGAAGTTTGGAGATCTTAGCAACTGCAGATACAGGTTCTAGGTCATGTCTCCTTAGGAATTGCTTTCTAGGATGATGGCTTCTGAAGCTTGACTAAAAGCACGATCCAGCCTAGGGATCATTGGCAATCACAAGATGCTAGTACTTATCTGCCTATCAATGATAATGGGTTAGTGATTGTTGGTGGTGGTGGCTTATGGCTACCTATGTTGGTGTCTTATCTACCTCCTTTCATATTATACTGAAAGCTTCTTGATGGCAAGGTTAGGTATGAGTTAAATTTTGTATGTTTCTCAGAGCCTGATAAATATTCCTCACATAATCAATAATTTCTTAAACAAATATATTTTTGTATTTTGTTAGTATAGCTTTCAAAGTTCAAGGTTCAAGCTTGGGAAGGAATTGCAATAGGATTGCTCCCAAAATAAAATTATAACATGTTTAATAAAAATATTGCTTCTTTAAAAACTGTCTGTTCATTTCCTTTAATTTACATAACTTTATTATATATTTAGAACTAATAGCAAGTTGTACATCTTAGATTTGCAATTTCAAGTACAATTTTTAAAAAAACATTTGCCATTATGGAAATCCTTTTATATTTTATACAGTATAAATAAAATAAGTAGAAAATTTAAAAAGAAATTATTCAAATGAGTGACAACATTGTATTTTATATTTTATTCAAATAGCTTTCTTCTGTGAGTAGCAGAGGAAATCCTTCTCCAAGTTCATGAATTTCAGTGGTTGACTATCAAGGGGCAAGGGATGAAGGTGAAAGGAAGATAGACAAAGTACAAAAGGATGCAAATCATCCCAGCTGGAACTCTGTAGCAGAGGCAGGAAATGAGATGACAGATGTAAAAGGTGAGAGTTGTCAAATATTGATCAGAATGAGAGCACAAGTTTTAGAACTGGAAAAGACTTCAGAAGCCATCTAGTTAAATCATTTCAATTTTATAGATGAGGAAACTGAGATTCACACTTAGATAAGGAAAGTAAGTGGCCCATGGAACCACAGGTAGCAAATGGCTGAATCAAAATTTAAATCTAGTTCATCTAATTCAAAATCCAGCATCATTTTTATTTCCTTAAATCATCAGTGATAGAGGCAGACTGTTAGGCTTCTGCAAGACATAGAATTTTAATAGGCTCTTTGCTGGAAATAAAATTCTGAAAAGATTTCAAGACTGAGAATAGTATCTTCTATGCCTTTAATGTTGGTTCATTCATTAGAATTTATACTTAAGACTACTATGGGAATTTCATTTTCCGTAGGGAATAATTCTATGGATCCTCAAATAACAAGCTCCTATTAACTATGAATGTTTAAATGTAACATATAAAGGTAATGATGGCCTCCTTACCCAACATCACACAGCTGGTGTCTTTTGGACCCAAACCTAGGTCTCTATTCATTATGGCCCCTTACCTTTAGGTATAGTCTTTAATAATTACAAAAATGTTTATTCCAGAAAAGGATCAGATCTTTACAAGAATTCTGTTATTGCTTTCATTGGCTAGGTCTGGTTTTACTAGTGAATAGGGCAAAATATTGAGAGACATAAATTCTTTTAGGTGTCTAGGGGTATCATTTTAAAGACTTGGAATCAGCAAATTATTAAATAAACTAAGAAATGCCCTGAGAGGGTTAAATCTATGTGTTGTGTTATAGTTTATTTATTTATCAGAAGAATGCATTTTAAATGTTAAAATCAATTTACTTAAAACATTTCATTTTTACAATAAAATTCTCATTAGTGATTTATGATAGTTCCTTATAAGTTAATGATTCAAGGATAAGGACATCATTAATTTAAGACATCTGATAATGGACTTTCTTCCCATGTAATGAGAGAAAAGATATAGTTTGCAAGTGGGAAGAAAAGAAATCAGGTAGGTAAATAGGTTGGGGGGAAAGTTTAAAAATCCATCCTCCTCATTTTATTGCCTTCAGTCTCATCTGTATTGTAGGTGTTCTCTTCCACTTGGAACTTGCAATATTGAAGCTCAAGATAGTCCTAACAACAATCCCAATGTTAATTGCCTTTATTTTCTCCAACCTTTATGGACTCAACTTAATGATTTATTCTCCCTTGACCAAAAAAGGTTTTCTTCTGTTTCCCAGCTTTCCTTTATTGACACACCCATCTCATAGTCTAAGGCACTTTTCCCACTTGAAAAAGGAAGAGTTTTATCGCTGCTGTTATCTGTCCCCATAGGATGCTAAGACGTGCTAGCTTCATGTAAATGAGCTTGAAGAGAAAGGTTTAAAAGAAAGAAAGGAATGACTTGCATTTTTACCCAGCAGTATTTCCAGTTGATAAAAGAGAATAAATTAGGGATAGGGAGCAAAGGATGTATTTGAAGAGGAGTATTTAAAAATGGAGAATGGATTTTAGAGACTTTGGCTTTTTCTGACTTTGTCTCTTCTCATCCTTCCCCCAGGGTTTTGAGTGGTCACTCTTAGGCTCTCTAACATCATGGGTTAGGGTTAGGGTTAGAGTTAGGGTTAGGGTTAGGATAATTATGTGGAATGGGACAGAGACTTTAAGAATACAGTTAAGCAAACTTTAAGAACAAATTTCAGATAGATCAGTAAATATTTCATTTTAGGGAGCCAATTATAGCTGACTTCTTTTTCTATCTCATACCACCGTCAAACTCCTCAGTACAGTAAAGTTCAGCTACAAAAGAACAGAGATCCTTAGTACTTTCTTTTCTTTTCTTTTCTTTTTTTAAATTAATTTTATAATTATAAATTTTTTGACAGTATATATGCATGAGTAATTTTTTTTATAACATTATCTTTTGTATTCATTTTTCCAGATTTTCCCCTCCCTCCCTCCCCTAGATGACAGGCAATCTCACATTTTACATGTGTTACAGTATAACCTAGATATAATATATGTGTGTAAATCCAATTTTCTTGTTGCACATTAAGTATTGGATTCGATCCTTCGCACTTTCTTAAGGGCAGTGACTCCTCTGGGTTCTCATCCTGGTTTCAGTATTCCCCACCTCACGGCGACTGGGACTCTGAAAAGTTCTCCTTGGATAGATGACCTCGGATTGGACCTCCGAGAATGGGAGTCATATTACCCAGTAGCAACAGCAAACAAATGCAAGTAAACTAGCACTAAATGTAGTCGACTTTATAGCTTTAGTTTGTTTGATGTGCAAAAGGGATCAGGACTTAGGGAGGGGGTGTGGACCTTGGAGACTAAATCCCATTTATAGCAAAAGTTTATTTGATTCAATGAAAGAAGTTGTTATGATGTCTCCTAACCCACAGGTGGGTCGCCAGCAAGTAGGACTGATAATATATTCTCCTGACGCTCTCATATTTGTTTCTGTTCCCCCATGTGCTGCTTCATATGTCTCCTCCCCTATATCTATAACAGGAATGCTTAATATACATACATAATATCTTCCCAGATATACATCAATAAGGTATTGAAACATTTCCTCCAAACAAGTGAATTTTACTTCATTTTTAAGCTGACCATGTAATATTAAGAATGATCTTCCCTATTCCTTTCTTTTTACTTCCCCCTTTAGTTATAGAATTAGAAAATCATGTAATTGAAGTACAGTGTGAGCTAAATTTATAAAAGACACCATTGAGGAGTTGTGCATCTACAAAAGGAATGAGCTGGATTATATAGCTAGAATGAAACAATAGATGGAGGACAAGTGTTAAAGTGCTAGAGACATTAAAAAACAAGAGAAAGTCCTCCAACCTTCAGAGAAAAATCTTCTAAGCAGTATTTAAGGAAAGACATGATTCTTCAAGATTAAGCATGAATGGTTTGCATTTGTACTGAATGAGATTTAAAATCCTTTCAAGTAGTGGATTTCTGGGTTGACTGAAGAAAAGTCCAACTTGCTTAGTTCTGGATTGTCAATGAGCTGTTTGCATGGTACAGTGACAAAAACTTTTTTCTTAGAGATTAAAGATCTGTGTTGCTATGTGGGCTCAGACATCAACTAGTTTTGTAGAATTATTAAACCTGATTAACTACATTACAAGGTTACAGAGAGGAAGCATATTGTAAATCTTAAAGCACAAAATCTATTATTTATGTTAATATTAAGAATGATATTTTAACTATCTTTTTTGGAAAACAGCTGAAAAAGGTTTCTCCCCTTTTCTGTTCCCCGAGAAACACATCTTAACAGTCTTCTGTCCAAATTTCTCTACAGATCATTAACTCCAAGGGAAAGGGAGAACTGTGCTTATATTTTTCCATTCTGTTTAGTTTGGTAATGAGGGAGTTGTTTGATAAATAATGGGAAAATCTTTGATAATTAATAGATATTTGGTGGTAAAAGTCAGATTGGAAGTGTGGGAGAGAATTATCAAGATAACACAAGCTTTAGCTTGTGGGATAGGATTTTTAAAAATCTGGTAAACATTTATTTTCAACACTTTCTCTTTACAGATACTATTGGAGTTGTTTTGTCTCCTTTCCATTTTTAAAAAGACCTGTTAATTTCTTTCTTGTGTCTAGTTGGCACTTCTCTTGGAACTGGCAATTCTTTCTGATGGTTGGTGTTGATGATTCCTTTTCAAGTAACCCTCCAATTTCTTCAAGCCAGGCAATGAAATGATCTCAGCCTTGAGTAGACTTCTGAATCAGAAGGGTTCAAAAACTTTAAAAATAAAGAAACCAAGTTTGATCTTAGGTTATTAGAAGGGAATGTTTTTTTTTTTTTTTTTTTTTTTTGGGGGGGGGGGAAAGACTGAAGGAAACAAAGAATGCAAGAAAATGTAAAAAATGAAAAGAGTAGGAGATGAATAAGGGGAAAAGGAAATAGTGGGGGAGAAGTAGCTAGAACATCACTGAAAATAATGGAAGATTCATTTAACGGAAGAGGGCTATTGGTGGCCCACATTCAAACTGTTGTAAAGAGTATTGTCTTCTAATGTTGTCAGAAAACTATATATAAGGTGAGTATCTGATACGTAAATGATTTGATGAAAGAGAGAGGAAAGTGTCGTGATACATGCATCAACTCCTATTTGGAATAAAGCCTCTTTCTCCAGTAGATTTCAAAAACTCACTTTTTTTTTTTTCCAGTGACTGAACAACAGCAAAAAAAAATCTCAAATCTTACAATTCCCCTCCTTCAGAAGAGTGGCCTTAGGTCTGAGCGCTGGGAACATCTCTGCTACATCTCTCTTCCCCGAATTTGTTTTTACAGACAGGATGCGTGGGTGTGGGGGTCACTGCGCTCTAGTAATTAGTATTACCAGTAGAATACTTTTACGTTACTGATATAGTAAAAAGAGAGGGGGCTGCTTTTTTCTTGTTCCTTGTAAAAGTCGACTAGGTTTGCAGCTCTGGAATTACCTTCTGTCTGACGGTTCTAGTTGACTGACAATGTCTTGTCCAGTCACAGATAGGTTGTTACGTGGTTTGTAAGGTCATTTTCTAGGTTGACGCTCAAGTGAGATCAGAGAATTAAGACACTAGAAGGACAAACAAACCGCGCACTGCTACTCAGAAGTGTTTCATAGCTGTAGCTGATGCACCTGCGAGAATAGGCAGCTGGAGCAGGTGAAATGTGCGCTGGAGGAGAAGGAGGAAAACCTTCTTGGGGGAAAAACCAAAACAAAACAAAACTTTTAAGCCGGTAAGCAAAACGCATTTGGGGGCGAGGAACGTCCTAAAATGATCTCTCCTACTTCTTTCCCATTCCCATCCTCTCCCCCCCAGATTACATTGCAATTTGTTGGAGCTGTAACCAGCCTTGGAAGCAATATGTACTGGTGCAGAATTCTTCCTACATAGTATACATTTTCTTTTCGTTTCATATTGGCCAAGTTGGGGACCCCTGAACTCAGGCCGACAGAAATATCACAGAGCTTCTCTTCTGTTTCTGCAAAGAGTTGAGGGTAGGGAGGATGGAGAGGAATGGGGTTGGGTTGAATCTTTCAACTCAGGTACCCGCCCCCGTTTTATCTCCTCCTCCCATCGAAAAGAGCAAGTGAAGCGGAAATTTAAAGCCCCTCTGCTAGCAATAACAGCATAAATAACCAAAGACATCTTGTAAACAGTGCGGTCATAACCCTGAAAAATTAAACAGCCCCGGTGGGATCTGGTGCATCAGCCGCCTCTGGTCTCCAATAGGGCAGTAGAGGGAGCCCAGACCCATGCTCTTTGGGCTCCTTTCTGTTTATCTCACTTTAATCTCCCACAGACTAGCTGATCAATAGACTAGAAGATGTTTAAATAAAAGATGTTTAAATTAAAACCCAAGTTAGCGGGAAGTTCTTGGGGAAAGTGAGGAACTCCCTTTACAGCCCTCAGCCACAATGTGACCATACAAGTTCAATAATCATAAAAATATTGGCAGCTGAACTGAAGAAAAGGCGTGGTGGAATAGAGAGGCGCTCTTAATGGAAAGAAATCAAAACTTTTTGAGTTTTCAAGTTCTTAATTCCTTTCTATTCTTTTCCTGGAATACAAATAGAGGTTGGTAAATTTCTTGTGTATCTTTGAAAACTGACACAAGCTGAAATTCACCGGCATGCCAAAGTGATCGATAATATTGCAAAACCATGAAAAAGTTATCTCCTCTCTCCCTGCTCCACCCCAGTTGCGCTCCCCGGTTCCCTGATGCATTTTATCTGGAGCATCATTATCCGTCTGACTCCACTCAAATTAGCTTCATTCTTCCTATTTGCTTTTACTGCAGGGTCTCTGTAGAAATTTTCCTTTTGGGTATTTTGTTCTCTTAAAAGACAGACCAGATAGATAGTAGTTATTGTTATTATTATTTGAAATCACAGAATTCCAACTAAAACAATGATAATAAAATATGGCCTACAACTTCATAGCAAAATACAGACATCTCACCAACCTGTATTAAATTCTCATTCAAATAAACTCAAAAGTTTTGGTTTGGATTTCAGAAAACCTAATAAACTCAACTACTTCATCTACAAATTATACTTTTTCCCCCAAATCCATAAAGCCCTTAGTCTTCCATTTCTCCCCCTTTATCTTATGAAAGAAATAAATACAACAATATCAAGTTCTTCTTTTTCAATATAAAGAAAGATTTATTCACAGAAGTAGCAAAACCATTCTGAAGAAAAATATATCTTTTAAAGTGAATTACTTTATAGATGTGACTATCAAAGCCAGCTATTCTATCATCTACATTTTCACAACATATTGTACAAAAGATATACATGACAGGTTTCATTATATATTTATATATTCATATTTATATATTGCACTTGAACCAGCAAGGCTTGGGGAGTCACTCATTCATTGTACATGTTTATAAAGTTAAATAGATGGGAAAATTTAAATGTACATTTGGTCTCCTCTTTGGTCTGGAAATGAATCTCCTCGTCGCTATAAAGTGTTCCTTAGGAGAAGGGTAGGGTAGTGGGGGGAAGGGGAAAGAAGAGGGGAGGGAGAAGGAGAGCATGGAGGGCTTTCCTGTCCCCAGATCCCTCCAGTAGAAAGTCTTTCCAGGGTTGTATCTCCTTGGTCAGGATGCTGTTGTTCCACACAAGCGGGTTGCGTTGACCACTTCTTTCAGGTCACTCTCTGGTTTTCCAGCCACCATAAAGGGCCAAGTCTGCAGTTAGGGAAAAGATGGAGGTTGCAGGAGGATGGATAGTAGTAGTGGAATATTTGGAGTGTTGGTGAGTAGGAGTGGGGATGGAATTGGAAAAAAGGGAGTTAAGTAGGGTCACTGCTATTTATGGGTACAAATTTGAGGTGTAAGTTAAAATATCCCACAGTAGCATTGTTCTCTCTCTCTCTCTCTCTCTCTCTCTCTCTCTCTCTCTCTCTCTCTCTCTCTCTCTCTCTCTCTCTCTCTCTCTCTCTCTCTCTGTTCTGTCTCCACTCCTCCAAAAATAATTGAAAGAAAATGAAATGAAAATGAAAGATAGAAGTTGAAAAGGAAAGGAGGATAGAGATGAGCAAAGTTTGGAAAATGATTAGGCTTATTTTTGAATAAATATGTTTTCTTTACATCACTCTCACAAATTATTAGCTCCTTTCCTTTCTTGCTTTTCCCCTCTACTTACTTTCAATTGCCGAATTTTAGCTATCAAGTTCTCAGTAAGTTCGCTCCCGTTTTATGTATCCCTTAGACAGATTTGTAATAGATTTGCCAATGATTGGTTTTTATGAGCTCCTAAATGAGAACAATAACAACTATGATGATAAATAAGGGGAAAATTCCCGTATGAGGTAGGAAAAGCCGCTTTCTCCTCTTTCCTTCTGATTTGTAATCAAAACTCGCTTGAGAATATCAAAAAAAGATTTCAGCTGTAGTTGCAGTGCCAATGCTCTCATTTTATTGAGTTTTTTAGGTTTTAAAAATTAAACAATGAACTTTTATTTATTTATTTTTTAAATGAACTTTTAGTTGAAAGAGTTGCAGACAAGTAAAATTCTTTCCCTTACTCCAAGCTCAAGGCTCGAGTCCTGGTGCTGTGGTGCTATCTATGCCTCCTGGAGAAGAATCCTCTCTTAATGAATGCAGAACTGATAAGGAGCCGATTTTCGAAGGAAAATCTCAAATTCTTATCATAGAAAAACAGAGGAGACAGTAAGTTGTTTATTCTCCTTTAAGGCTGGAAGTTTTAAAATAAGCAAATTGATTACAAAATAACAAAATCTGAAGACTGTACCCAAACTGCAGAACTCAAGTGGAGGAACACAGAGTTTAGCCAAACATTTATTTTTTAAGCAATAATTTATTTTTAATCTTGACAGAAGCCAAAAGGATCCTAAGTTTTCAATGAGAATCACCTTTGTGATTGGGCTGCACTGATGAGAGCTGTTGGAATTTTGAAATAGGAATATAATGATAAGACATCTGTTTTTGGCGGCTAAAGAATGTGTGGTCCCAGATACCTGGCTTGCTAGCATGCAGAAATTTCACAGTACTCACACTTGGTTAAGACATATGCTATTCAATTTTCATTTTTAAGAACCAAATATCAGGAAATAAGGTTTGGGAAATCTCAATACTAGACATATTTCTTAAAAGAATCATTTTTGGAAGCAAATACAAAGGCAAATAGAAACCTTAGTTTATAGTGGATTTAGCTAGGGAAAGGAGAGAGAGAGATGGATAGGAGCGAATTCTCTCAAGTTTGTGGGGGGAAAAAAACCTCCCCTGCGTGTTTGACCTCTCCCTAAGCTTCTTGCCAATCTTCCCCCGTGTCTAATGCTAACCCCTCTGCTCCTGGCCCGCACTAAAGCCGAAGCTCCCTCCCCTTAGCTAGATTAATAGACTTGCAAACCCCTAATTGGACTGCCACGTTAAACGACGGTATAAATCAAGTAGGCTATGTGGGTTGGGAGGGGAGTGAGGAGGCCCTGTGAGGTTGCATGAAGGCTAAAGGAGAGAAGATGGAACATTAGGCCAGTGTTTCAGGAAAGGTCCCCGACTGAGGAAGTATCTGGATGATTGTCCCACTTTGTGGTGTGTAAGTGATCACACGTACACTCTTATATGCACTGGGTGTGCTCACGCATATATGTGAGCTGGAGGCAGGGGTGGGGATGGTGGGGAAGAGAGGGAGAGGGGATTGGGTTGGCCAGAAGGCTGTTGGAGAGACTTGGAGCAGTAACTTACCAGATTGACAGGATGGATGTAACCATTTTCGTACTTGTCATTGGCCAGGATCTGCCTCAGGTGAGCAATATAACTGGACGCCAATCTTAGAGTGTCCAGTTTGGAGAGCTTGGTGTCCGGAGGGACCCAGGGCAAGGTTGTCTTGAGCCTGGAGAAAGCCTTGCTAAGGACCCGCATCCTGGCCCGCTCCCTGGCATTGGCTGCATTTCGTTGAACTTGTTTCCCCTCCTGGCTGACTCCATTCAGAGGGTTCTTCTTGGTGGGTGCTTTTCTCCTCTTGCCAGAGCTACCCCTGCCTTTTTGGGGAGACCCATGTTCGCAATTAGAACTCTCTTCATTACTTTCATTTGAAGTCCCAAATTCCTTGTTAGAATCCATTTTCAGGCTGTCGCATTCCAACATTTCCACCTCCTGAAGATCTTCCACATCACTAAGGGAGCCAGTGGACATGGTTTGGGGGAGAAGGGACAGAGAAAGAACAGGGGAGAGGGAAAGGAGGAAGAGAAAAGGAGGAGGAAAAAGAGAGAGAAACAGAGACAGACACACGCAGTGAGAGACAGAGAGAGACCTTTCAAAGAACGGAGCAAAAATTGCAGGCTGGAAAGGGGTTTGGGGTACTATTGGGGGTCCCACCCCCTTTCCCTTCTTAGTGCTGTTGAAAGGGGGCTTATAAGTGTTCTTGTGGTGAAGAGGCCAAGGCTCTTCCCCACCCCCTGTACACGATGACCCGTAGTGGAGTGAGTGAGAGAGAGAAAGAGAGAGAGAAAGAGAGAGCTAGCTGAGGAATTTGGTGGACACTAGTAATTTATCTGGGGAATAGAGAGGCGGATCCTAGCAGCCCAGGGGAGGGGCCCAGCTTCAACCACAACCACACTCACAAACCTAGTCCTCAACAGGAGGGGATCACACAAATGCACATAGGCCACTCATTCCCAACTTGTCATTTAAATCATTCCCACTGAAGCAGGCTGCAGTCATTCCTAGACACTTCCTTGCCTCTTCCCCTTCCAGTGGTTATCACCCAGCGGCTCATTTGGTAGTCTTTTTTCCTTCCAGACTCCCTAGGATTCGTTGAGCACAGATAGATTTAAGACTGGAAAGGACCTCAGGGGTCTTGTGGACAGCTTTTGGGAAAGGGAACTTCTAAAGCACATTCTCCCCTTGTTCCTCATTTTCCTCCCCAAATCCAAATAGTATACTTTCTCTTAACCTCAAATTCCAACCACCCCAACAATTCATTAATAAAAAAGATTCCAGAAGACAAATTTATTCCTTCAGAGTTCCAGTATAACATTCTAAGGCTTTAGGCTATTACTTCAATGGGAGTTCTCAGTGTTAAATTAAAAGAATTACATACCTCTGTCACTTACTTTATTCTCAAAAAAACCAAACAGTAATAGGGCTGAACCTGTGAAAATTTGAGTGATTCTTTGGAAAATAAAATCTTCCCTGAGGAAGAATAGAGCATGTAAATGCTGTTTTAATGCACCTGGATACTAAGTCCTTTTGGAAGATATCAGAGCTACCACAAAACCATTAGATTACACAGACACATACACACACTGCACATATATACATGAGTACGTTACAAGCACACATTCAGGAAAAGAGCCAGAAAACTGATTCTTTGTATTTGTATCTTGGTTAAATATGAGATAACAAAATCAATTCCTCCAGCAAGTATTATATTTAAGGTGTTTCTTTATAAAACATATTAATATTTGAGTCAACGCTTTTAATTGTTCTTGAGATATAATTTTTATCTGTTTCCCAACCCCACAATCTCCAATTCCCCTTTCTAGGTTATGAAGAGTTCTTCACCCTTGGACTATCTCCACCTAGAGGCCAAGTTCTGCCAGTCAGTTTCCTTCCGGGCTCAGGAGTAGAAAGCTCTCCTAAATAGTTAGATCGCTCCTTTTAAGCTGTCAAAAGGTATTGTGCGGAAATTCCCTACTAGCTTAACTAGCCTAGCAGGGAAAAATGATTCTTTACCACATCAAAAGGGTCATCTCTATGAATTTTGCCTATGATGGGTAAAGAAAAAATATCTTTGTAAGAGAGTTAATTAAAGTTAGAAAGTTAAAGAGTAGAAATTATAATTCTCTTACCTGATCTCTCACAGTCGTTCTTTCATATTTTTTTTTTAGAAGGGACTGGATTGAAGCCTGAGGGTAGCTTCTTGTCATTTGACTCAGAGATGGTATTCCCTTTTTCAATAGGATAAAAACACTAGGTTATCATATCTTTAAATCCTGGACTCAGCTGGGAATTCACTAACCTCTAACGTTTTGTTTTGCTAGCAATGCCCTGTTTGCTTTTCTCCTGTGCTGTAAACTAAACAAATTGTCAGCATATCAGTCTTTATTAATGAATTAGTGCATTTTTTCCTCCCCTTTTCCCCTCTACCCTTCTAACTATAACATCCCTGCCAGTGGACCCAAAATTTGTTAATCACCAGCATAGAGATTTATGGACTCTCTTATTTTCTGTTGTTTGTGCAGGTGGAGATTTAAATGACCATATCCACCACTAAGATTTATGGGCAAGAGTGATTGATGTTATAAACCAGGAAAGGGACTCTTCCCACAGCAGGGATGACAGAAATATCAAGTTGAAGTTGCTTTTGTCTTTATGCACAAATGACCCAGGACTCTAGTATATAAAGCACAATAATTTAATCAGGCATTAAGAGGACACCCAGCAGGCCTGTTAAACTTTCCCTACTGACTTACAAGCAAGCTACTTTTCTTCTGAGTTGTCCCTTTTCTCCAAGTCCTGATAAGACTAAAAACTTAAGTTATTTTTAGACAAGAGCAGCTATAAAACATTAGTGTTTGCCATTTGTACAACATATATACATATTCAAGCCATATATTTAAATACCTAAATGTACCATTAATGAGATAATAGCTGTGATATAGCCATCAATTCATTTATTTTATGTGAGATCATTCTTGATTCAGCCTTAGTGTACTTGTTCTCCAAATTGCCTCTTATTTATAGTTTGTGTATTTATATATGCATTATATTTTTCCCTTGATAGAATATAATCTGCTTTAAGACAGAAATTATTTAATTTTTGTCAGTTACACTCCCAACTAAGCATGATAGTTATTAAATATATATATATATATATGTAATATGATAATTATATATATATGTATTAAATGAATACTTATTAACTAATTGATTACTGATATACATTTATTCTATGTTCAAGAGATTATGACTAATTATTAACAGCATTGAAGAAATTATATTTTCAGGACTTTTTCTTTAAGTTGTGCTTGTATTCTGCCCTCCACAATTTTTAGACACTATAGGCTAGCTGAGGTTACTCTTCACAAGTTTCTGAACTATTCCCTGTGATGTTTCTTCACTACCATGAAATAGGAAAAAAAACAATTATCACAAGGAAGAAAAGAAATATTATTGCAGGGTCTGGTTGTCTTGTGTAGCAATTAATTTTCTTTAGATAACTAGGAATTTTCTCCATTCTCTTTTATCCCATAAGGATCTACATAGGCCCTTCAAGTGAAGGCTGAAAGGGCATATATATTGGAAATGATCCTATGAGGCTTTATGCAGTGCAATAAGTGCTGCGTTGAGAGATGATTTGGGCCTGTGTCCCAGATCTGCTACTTACTGTCTGTGTAACCAACACCTACTGGGCCTTGGTCTCCTTATCTGCTGTGTAGTCCCTTCCAGCTTTAAAACTATTATCCTCTGACCCTCTTTTTGAACAGTTGGCTATCAATCTGATGGCAAGATTGTGAAAGACTAATTCAGAGACATTGACAAATTTCTGTTTTGTATTTATCTGTATCCTTTCTGACTAAAAAATGGGAAAAGAGGGACGCCATTCAGCAAATCAGAAGAACTATAAACTTTTAAAATGCTTGATATATTAGGTTTTATGGGATCCACATATTACCAGAGGGGAAAATAACATTTTAACTCAGAAAGTCACTTTTTCTTGGAGTGGATAAATAGAACATGTACTAGATTAAAGTCGTTTGGATTTTTTTTTTGTTCTTATAAGAGAAGAAGCAAATTATTCTATCCAAATAATTTTGAAATCTTATTTGTAATTCCTAGAGTCATACTTTTAAGATGGCTGTTAGAGTTTTAATTGCAATACTAGTGGTCAGAAAGAGTTAAGATGGTTTTCCAAAGTTCTTACCTTTCTTTCAAAAAAGAATTTGGCTAATTTACTTGTTTCCAAACTATTTGCTTTTGCACTAAAAGGCTATGTGTGAGGAATTGCAGTGCTAAAGAAAATTTATTTCCAAAAGTTGTAAAGGAAAAAAATGAGGGTTAGGAATGGAATGTATCCTTGAACTTAAAACCTGGTTTATCAACTGATAAAATTTTAGGAAGTCCAAATTTGATTCAATAGTGCTCAGATGGAACAATTTCCTTCTTTCCTTATAAAAAAAGAAAATACCACAGACATAATTTATAATTCATATAATTTTTTTCTCCTAGAAAAAGTGAGGCTCTTTCCTTATTAAATCTTTTCTTTCTACTTTCTTTCATTTTCTAAGATACCTCTAGGTCATGAATACAGCATCACTACTATCTTTCTACCTCTTAGTAAATTAATTATTAGTATCTCAGATTTATTTAATTTCATTTCAAGAAGACTAGATCATCAGTACTTTTACTCTTCTTTGGGCAATGTTAGAATCTTGCTCTGTATTCAGTGTACTGCCACTCTCCATATCATTTTATATTCCATCTGTTCTTGACTAATTGGTGACTATTGCCTATAATTCCACTTGATATTTATTTTGTTTTTTTCTACTTACCATATAATATGTTTAACACCAACATGACATAACAAATCATTTGTATTTATATAAACAATTATTGGAATTTCTTCATAATCACAAATGAGAACTCTAATATATCAAATTATGTAGAAATTTTTTCCTTACCATATGCAATTCAGTCAGCATGTTACAATGGAAAGGATGCTGGATTTTGACTCAGAAGTCTGGGGTTTATATCCTGATCTTCTGTATATTACTTCTTTGAATTTAGGAAAAGCTCACTTAACCTGCCTGGGCCTCAATCTACTTCCCTGTCAAATAAGGGGGATTGAACTAGATGACCTCTTCTAACTCAAAGTCTATGAAATCTCAATTAACTCTTGGTTTATTACATTCCAGAAAGAAATAAAGTCTGAAAAATTCAAAATAAAAATTCAATAATATTTTCAATTATTAAGAGTATGTGTAATTTGGTGGCTTTCGCCTACTTGATATTGAATTGGCACTATCCCAGGAGTATAGAAAAATCAGTTAAACCATGAAAAATTCTCTTGCTGTTCTCTCATACCAAATCCCACTTACCTGATAAACTCAGAGGTTAAAGCAGATGCTACAACATTGCAGGCAGAAGTTGGCAAGTAGCACCCAAGACAATAATTTTAAGGAGGAGGCCACAATATTCCTTTACAATCAAGAGTTTAATATTGCATTCCAAAGGCCTGATACCTTAATGTAACATAAAAGCAGCAGACCTACATACATTAGGGGCTGGGTTTCACCTAAGAAGCAGGCACAACGATGGAGCTTTAGACCAGATGGTGAGAGATGAAACTGTCATCCAAGTTTAATGTTTTTTGGAATAGTTGTAAAACAACCCTTTGCATGTAAAGTCAAAAATACCTGTTTGTGACTGCAGTATATATATTTTAAATGTGATACTAACTGAAGGAAAGGATATGTTGACAGGAAAAAATATATTGTACCAGAAGTTGGTTTGGTTAAGTAGTGAAGTACTAGGGAAGGTGATGAAGGGGATTGTGGATAATAATAATGCTAATATTGTTTTTATTAATTTATTATATATTATAATAAATATTTATTAGCATTAATTAATAAGGCCCATATGACTTTTTAAAATATGCAAAGTGCTTTACACATTATGTCATTTTATTTTCACAATAACCCTGTAACTTAAATGTTGCTATTATCTCCAGCTACAAATAAGGACATTGAGGTTCAGAATCACTTATGATTTGACCATGATCATAAAAATATCAGAGGTAGACTTCAAGTCAACTTCTTTGTGATTCCAAACTCAGCATTTAGCAAAATATACAAGCTTTGTTGAAGCGAATACATTACTTTGATAAGACAAGAGATACTTCATATCTTCTTACTGAACTTAATATTAGCAGATGATTTAGTTTTTGTAAAAGAACAGAAGAAGGTAAATTGGAGAGAGGCATATTTATTTAAAATATTCCAGATAGAGGAACTTACTAACCAATTGGCAATATAAAAGTAGCAGGATCTCCCTAAAATCTAGGATGTCAGGGATAGGATTCGAGTCCAAGTTATTCTGATTATAAGTTCAGAACTCTATTTATTATGGCATTTTATTTCTATAAATTTTATTATACTGTTATAAACTAGTTGAAGCCTGTCATCTTCAATAGACACTTTTCATTTTATAATGGCATAATTGGCAACTTCTCTTATATATCTTCTCCACTGACCCATCTTAATATAGGTCTTTATAATCTGCCTGAACTGTTGTAATAATCTTATGAGATATTTGTCTCCTCCACTCTTTCTTCTCCAACCTATTTCTTTTTGTATAATCATCATATTTATTTACCTTAGACATAGAATTGATCATGATGATTGTTCCTCAAAGATCTTCAATGGCTCATTATTACCAACACAATAAATTCAAATTCTTTTGCTTGGCATTCAAAGCCCTTGAAAATCTCTTGCCATTCTATGTTCTAGCCCTATTTTACTCCTTTCCTCTGCACATTATTATATGATCCAATTAAGTTTGATGAATAATTCTGAGCTCTAAATGCTTTTAGCACTTTCCCACTACTGTGTCTTAGTATTTTCCATTTGCTTTATTTGGAAATTTATTCACTTTTTTTCACCTGTTAAATTTGTGCATATAGTTTAAAGATCAACTCAAATATCACCTCTTCCATGAAGCTTTGACTAATCTCCAAGTCAATAATAACATTTCCCCTCAGACCTCAAATATTTTGTTTATAAATATTCAATGCATTGATCATGTATTGGTTATATATGTGTATCACACTACTAGACTACAAACTCCATGAGGGTAGAGATTGTCCTATCTAAAGAAATATTCCCTTCATTATCTAACACATTGCTCTGCTAACTATTGGTTCTTAATAAACAACAAATCTTTATTAAATGAATAAATCAAAGAGACAATGTTTATTTTAAAGTCTTTCTAGAATATCACTCAATTAATTATAGGATAATTATAGACAAAAAGTCTATTTTAGACTTTTTCCAAGGAAATTTTATTAACTGAAGCATCAGAAGAACCATGTGAAAATATAAACACACTTATTATTTTACTCCCTTGGCAAAGTTAAGGGAGATCCTGTTTTATTATGGTTCCAGTTTAGAACAAAGATAATGTACACTTCAAAATGAAAATCTTAATGAATGAACCAAATCAATTCTTAATGGCCAATAATTTTGTTTGAGACACAGGGAAAATACAAACCAATTCTATTCAGTATTAGAAGTAGTACTCCTACCCCTTTGAAACTCATATTTATGTTTCATCAGCTAGATCCATAGAGGACTGCTGACTACTTTTCCCATTAGCATTCCAGGAGAAATCCTGAGGGGTTGAGGTTTCTATTACTTTCACTCATCAGTCCTCATTCCATGCTCTCCCCAATATCAATCAACTAGTCAGTACAACTTCATTAAGGTTTTTATTGAGAAGATACCCCTTGGAGGACAGAAGATCTGAGTTCAAATATGGCCTCAGCCATGTATTAGTTGTGTAATCTTGTTACTTAGCTTCTGTTTGCCTCAGGTTTCTCAACTGTAAAATGGGGTTAATAATAATAACATCAGCCTCTCAGAGTTGTTGTGAGGATCCAAGGAGATGTTTGTAAAGCACTTAGGATAGTGCTTGACGTAGCATAATAGTCATGATAAAAATATATTATCATTATATAACAATCTCTCATATCAACTTCTCCTCCCTCCTCTGCCCCCAGACTGAGAGATACCCACAATAGGTTCCCAAATTCAATGAGACTGAATTTAAAGGACAACCATTAGTGTATTGAAGAAGGACAATGTAGTTAGTGTAGTATAAAGGATAAGGTAGTTAGTGTAATAAATGAAAATGAGGTGTATATATAATCAGTGGGATCACCGAGCACATCCCTTTCTTATGGAGGTCCAGAAATCTTTCTATCCCTTTGTGCAGTTCTCATGAATTCTAAGTCCTTCTAATGTATATAACCTGCACTTTTCTCCATCATGAGAGGTTATAGTCTCTGAAGCTGCTATTGTTCTCAGATGACCATCTTCTAATCTATGTCAGCAGGTACTTCATCTGTTAAATGTGCTTATTGACTCCAGTTGTTGGTTGGCCCTCTGTTGCTTTAATGTAACTTTTGGTTATTTGGACATTCACTTCTTAGAATACTTATCTAAAACCAGGAAAGAATAAACAAGGAAGATAGAGGTGTTATGAGCTCATAGACATATAGCATCCAATTAGGAGACAAGGCAGATATATTCCCTTTTCTCCCCCATCCAAAATTCATGGCAGATCTACCTCATTCACCTCTACAGAAAAAGAGATTTGTCAGAGTGGTTTTTGTAAATTTACATTTGGATTTAGTTTAGTAGCCTCTGAATTGCTCCTTACAGATACTCAGACAATTAAAGGACTTTTTCTTATATAGTCTTTTGTATCCCTGAACCTTCCAGCAATATCTTGGTGTTTACTGACTAGATTTCTTCTTAAGGACCATGCCTTAAACCAAAACTAATCAGATTCTAATTGGTCACCAATAGGTCTTAGATCAAATCTCATTTCGTCATTATTTGGGTCCTGATTGACTCAGACTGAATGTAAATAGCGATCGTTGCTACTTTGGCCAAAAATCCTGAGGGTCTATCCTTCCCAGATTCATCCATCCATTTATTTTTTACATTTTTTTGGATTAGGTGAAAGAGGAGATTCTTTGCCCCAATTGCTACCTACCTTAATCATTGAATGAGTGAAAAATGTTGAAGACCTTAGCTTAAAAAAGGCCAAGGTCTCCCATTTCATCCAGAGCCATCTCCAGTTATCCTGATCTATATCTGGACACTGGACCGATATGGCTCTGGATCAAAAAGTGAAGCAGGCTACCTTGCACCGCCCTCCCTCTTTTAAATTCAAGTCACTTGCATGTCATGGCATCCTCTCCCTGATGTCATGGTCCTTTTCAAGAACGAAAGACAAACAATACTCAACCATACATAGCTAAAAATATCTCCTCCATCCCCTTTCCATTAAATCATTTGAATTAGAACCAGGTGGGGAAATGCTTGATTTTTTTTAAAGTTCATGTTCATGTTGGCCAATTCCACCATTACACAAATACCAACTATGAGGCAAACACAATGTTTAGGGACACAGAGACAAAAATGAAACACACACACATACACACAGAGACATTAAGTAAATACAAAATAATTTGAATGAAGAGATTATTAGCAACTATGAAAATCAGGAAAGGCTTCTTGTAGAAAGAATTAACCATGAAGGGATTTAGGACTTTTAAGATGCTAAAGTAAAGAATATTCTGGGTATGAGTGGGATAGGTGTGTGGGAAGCCTGTGAAAAGATATAGAGATGGGAGATGAAAAAAAATAATGTAAAGAAAGCTAAGTAGGGCAATTTGTCTGGAGTTTTAAGTGTATAAGGGGGAGTAATTTGAAATTAAACTGGGGAGATAAATTGGAGCCAGAGTATGAAAAGTTTCAATATAAGTACCACTTGCTTTATATATGTACCAAACTTCTAAAAATCTTGCCTAACATAAGGCACTGCTATCCACTTAGAATCCTTAATTCCCTTGTGGACCTAATTTTACTAGAGCTGCATTTCATACTACAATATCAGGTATTTCAGAGAGCTGTGTATATGGATAAACTTGATCTATTTAATTAGCTGCAGACCACACGTCCTCCAAGGAGTAGATAACTAATCCAGATCAAATTCTAGTTGGCCCCAACTTTCAGTTGGAAAGCAGATTTAGTTGAAAAATATTAAGCAACTTTTCAATAGCTATATGTCTAAGAACACTCATCAGTACAATGAGTTGTCATTAACTTAACTTTAACAAGCTGGCCAAAAAAAATCTTGTTTTAGTGGATAGTCTAGGAAAAATGCATGGAGATCAGTAACACTATTTTCTAGTAACTACTAACATAGACAAAAAACTACATAGTGTATGTTATATGTGTAATCTAATTTAGCCATAATGTACATTAGGTTAATGTATATTAACCATAGTGTACATTAAATTATACATGCAATCTCATTTAGTCATAGTGTATATTAAGTATCACTTAAAAAGAGTGAAGTAGGTTGAAGTATTTTGACTGATTTCAAAACATCTGATGATAGCATCAGATTGGATATTATAACTGGAATCCAATTCAAGGTGACAAAACCTGTTAAATGACTACAATAAATAGATCACTATGCTAGGTACCTAGGAAGATCACAATTTAAACAAGATAATCCCTGTCTTAATAAATAGATACATATATAACCAATGTGTTATAAAATAATGCAAAATACATAAATAAGAAAGGTATAAGAAAAGTATGATGTTTCTGAGGAAAGTAAAATCATTCATTACCAGTTGGATGAATCTCAGGCTTTGGTGCTAGGTGACATTTGAATTGAGCTTTAAAAGATAGATTAATAAAGATGAGTAGGGAACACAGGGCATATTAAAAGATATTCCAGGAATAGGGAATACAGTGAATAAAGGTAGAAATATACAGAAAGTGTAGGAGTTATTTTGAATAATCCCTTTGGCCAGATTATAGCTAACAAGACAAATTATTTGGTCTTTCCAAACATTAGTATCTATGAAGACAGGCCAAAAAAGGGAAGAAACAAAATAACTTAAAATTGTCATAATTGAGCCATATTTGCTACAATTGCCAAGGTTTTAAGGAGCAAAACAATTGTAGCTTAAGGTAACTATAATATAAATTATTTATGATTATCTTAAGGTAAATTTAAAAACTAAAGTTGTAACCAATCACTCATTGCCTTTGAGTATCAAGCCAACGCTGCCAATTTTATCTATGACAATATTCCTCTTGTGAAAAATGTTTAAAGGAATGTTCCAAAGTATAAAGATAGATTGAAAGGGGAGCAGAGAGTGTAGGTAGAATCATGGGTTAGGAAGCCAATGACTTTGTTGATTCCTGCTTTCAGTTGGTTAAAAGGTGAAAATAATACCAACATTGATGTTAAAAATCTATTTCAGTAACTTTGGGGAAGTTATTTTATTTTTCTAAGCCTCAGTCTCCTTATCTATAGAATAAAGTGGATTCCTAAAATCCCTTCTAGCTCTAAATCTATGATTCTAAATAAAACAACTGACAGAAAGAGATACCTATTCTAGGTCCTCCATGGTGGCCAAAATAAAATGTGGGTTTCCTCAGATCCATTGACCTAAAGACACTTGAAGATGCTAAGTGATCTCTTGCTGATCTTCTGGATTTATAACTACATGCAACAGTGGCATAAAAGAGCCTAAGCTTATCCTATACCTAGGATAAAAAACAGAAGAAAGACTCTGTCCCAAAAAAGAAACGATGAAAAAAACAGGAATACCATTCAGGTAGGTAGAGTGAGGTAGTAGATAGAATAGAGACCTGGATTTTTATGCTTACTCAGCTTAATTTTCTCGAAGGCAAAAAGAATCTTTTGCCTCTTTGTGCATTCAGCACTTTACACAGTACCTGGAACATAGCAGGTAGTTAATACATATTTATTGAATGAATTGAAAAAAAATTAATTGGTAAGACCCTGGCTAAGTCACAACTCCTCAGAAACTCAAACAATTCTACAGCAGTTTATTCACTTATTCATTCATTCAATAAACATGTATTAAGCAACTTCTCTGTTGCTAGGCATAGTGCTAAGTTTTGGGTAGTTTTCTATTGAATCATACATCCATGATGGTAGGGAAATTTCCTGTATTGAGAGCTTTCACTACTTAGTGCTTAACATAACTATATGTTATTTAGTAAAGGCAGGGGGAATTTCAAAAATTTTCAAGAACCACTAGATCTTTATTTTGGCTTATTTGTAAAATAACAATAGGTTATGGAAGTTACATAAAGCAAAGAAGTGAACATTTATTCATTGATTTTGGGTAGTGTAGGGAATTATTTCTAAGATTTTGGACCCCAGTGTGTTATCAACACTTTGGCAGCAATGTTTAAATCAAATTATTTGAAAAAATAATAAAAACAATAAAGAAACAAACCTTGCACTAAAATTAATATTTTATTGCTTTTTTGTTCTTACTAATAACACCTCATCTTTATATAATACTTTATAATAACAAAATTCATTAAATATTATCTCCTTCGGTCCTCATAAATACCTTAAAATTATCTTTATTGTAGAACTTAGCAAACACCAAATTAAATGGCTATTAAATGGGAACAGCAAAAAGAGGCTTCTATGTGAAACATCAAATGTCTATCATGAACAAATTGCTTTTGTTTTTTTCAAATATATTATTTATTCAACCAGTAACTTTCAAAGCTGTTCTGCTTGTTTGTGCTTCTTTTTGACCTTTCTTTTGTTTTCTTCAGTACATTAAAATGGTTTAGTTTATTTTATCTTTTCTTTCGTTTTTCTTTTCTATTCTCTTTCATCTCCTCTTCTTTCTTCTCCTTTCCTTTCCTCTTCTATTCCTATTTTTCCTCTCTTTTTATTCCATCCTTCCCATAATGAGAAAAGGTCTTTGTATCATTATTCATAGTTATGCAAAACAAACCTTAACAATAACTATATCTAAAAATGTACATTTTATTCTATACCTTGAGTCTACCATTTGCTTATTAGGCGATGAGTAGGTACTCTCTGGTATTAGAACTCTGGAGTCATGGTTGCTTATTGCTTTGACCAGAGTTCTCAAGTCTTTCAAAGCTATTTTTCTTTATATGGTTCACAACTATCTTATAAAGCAAATAATACTAACAAAAGATAAGTAACCAAGAAAGAGGAAGATAGTTACTGACTGCTTAAGATTAAAAATTTTGAATATAGGTAACAAGATTTTAGATGAAGATTTATGAACATAGCTACTATATTGGGTAGAAGGGGCCAGATCAAGTAGCTATCCTAATTTATGATTACCTCAGCTCTTAGGGTTCCTTTCTTTAAAAATTAATACAATTATTCTTCCTTCTCTGATAAATTCAATCTAGTGTAGATCATGGTTACTTAAGGAATCTATTTCATGTTTTATTTAGTTTCTGAGACACAGCTCCCTGAGTTCTTCATAAATTTACCATTACAGGAGAAACACAACTTCCTTTAGTATGCAGGCACACAAAAAGAATGCAAGAAACAACATATTTTAAAAGGTTATCATCAAAAGATTAAAATGCAGACATAACTATTTCTTATTTTGAATATTTCTTTTCTATGTTGTTGTTAAGTTGTCTTTCTTTTGAATTTCTGCGGTTTTAAAAAATGATAAAACTTTGTTAATTAAAAATAATTTCTCCTTTTTGTTTTACATTATAATAGGTGATTTATGGTACCTTGGACTCAATTAGGAAATGATCACTTTAATTTCTTAAACTAAATAAGTATAGAACTAATAAATAGAATAGATGCTAACAGTATATTGACACCAAATGATAACTTTTTTTGGTTTTGGTGTAAATAATAACATCACCTGAAAAAAAGCCAAGAAATTGTTCAGTGAAGTTTTGGATCAGGAGCTAAGTCTAGTAGCAATCTTTTGTCTTGATATTTCTATCTGTAATATTGGAGTGGTAATAGTTTTTTTTTTTTGTCAGTACTTCAGAGATCTATTTCTAGGACAAATTAAAGAATGAATATATGTTTATCAGAATTTAACTATGTGCAAAGTAATGCCAATATAGCTGTTCTCAGGGAACTCTTATTTTAATCAAGACAGGGAGATAATTGGAAGGAGAAATCAGTTGCAAGGCAGATGGAAAGGTCCTGTGATCTTTAGGAGAGAGCAGCAAAGCATATGATATTGTATTTTCATTGGTATTCCCATTAATAAAACATATTGTTTCTGATATCAAACCATTTAACTGAACCACAGATATTGGTAATAAGAATTTTCTTTTTTGGTCTTCAGTGAGATTGTGGTTGAAGCACCAACTGAGAAAATTGCCAGGTCATATCTTCAAACAGATTGTCCTGGGCTTTGTATAGTGGTAGCACAGCCACTAGAAGGGAGGTGAGAAGTATGTGCTGCTGTTTCTGAGGTTCCTGGGCTCCTCCTGCTTATTGGTGGTAGTTGACTAAAAACTCATGTAGGTATTGTTGGGAATGGCAGGCCCTTTTTCCATAAGAGTTGCTCTCCTAAATGAGAACTTCAAGGACTGAGTTCAAAACAATTATTTCCTTTGGTTTAGAGGTTAGTGGTGCTGCTATCCCTGGGACTTTTAGGTTCAGCATTATGGGCTATCTCCTGAAGAGTCTAAATAAAGAATTGGAGTAAAAATTTTAGAAAGTGACATTTTTTCTAGGTATTTTATAGACTATTCATACAATATTTTTCCTGATCTTGGAGAACTTTTCTTTTTTTTTTTTCTTTAAACACACATATGTTTTTTATTGATGTCTTTTGTTTCTTATATCATCATCGTTATTCCCAGTATTCCTTTCCTTCTAGTCTCAGAAAATCATTCCATTTAACAAATAGTATTTTTAAGGAGAAAATAAAAAAAGTACAACTGATACATTAAAAAGTCCAGAAAGTTGCAATGTGTAATATTACCTGTGGACTTCTCACATCCATGAAGGGTTGGGTTGGGGGGGTCATTACAGAGAATATTATTTTCCAAATGCTTTGGTGTCTTTGGCAAATTAAGGAATTTTTTCAAGATAGAGTGCACATGGTGCAATGAAAGTGACACTGAAGCTGAAGTTAGAAAAGTTGAATTCAAATCCTCCCTTGAATGACCTAGGGTAAATTAATCTTTCTTTACTTCACTTTCTTCATCTCTAAAATGGAAATAATAATATTTTGCTGACAATATTATCAGATTTTTGAGAAAAAATGCTTTACAAAATGTAAAGTACTATATAAACATAAGCAGCTTTTATATATGAATATTAATTTAAATAATTCATGAATTTTACTTTGAGTTGGGTATCAAGATGAAGTCAGGGAATAATAAAAAAAAAATCTTTTTTTTTTGACCTGACTTAAAAAAAGAAGGAACCTTTGGTGAAATCTTAGAACGAAGTGAGATTTTTGAGTATTTTTGCATTAATGAAAATATGACATTCATGGGATACATATATATCTATATGCATATACTAGATTTGCTACTTTCATGAAAAATTCCATAGATTCTCTGTCATCTGGTGTTTGATTTGAAAGTATCCTTTCTGTAAAATATATAATTGAAGGCCATTCTAAAATGACTTTCACACTGTATTAGACAATTCTGTCTTTGATACTAGACGTGTTGCTGACACATTCCATGTGAAGCTAGTTAAAAGAACTACATTATCTCAAAGCCTCTGATTTTGTTGAGGATCCCTCACTAATAAAAAATGACATATAGGAATAAAACATTCTTTCTCACATCCAAGAATACTCAGAGATTTGTAAATTGTATGAATGATGTCTCCTTTTATAAAAACGTTCTGAGTGCAGAGAAACCCAGACTTGCTAAAATACCAAATATGTGGTACAAGATTTCTTTTTTCATAACATGAAAGAAAAATGTAGTGCAAACTAAGCTGATGGTTATTTGTAGCATGACAGCTCACTCTGTCATCTTACAGTTTATTCTGCAAGGGAAATGCTGAAAGCTTTAAAGTCTTCTTTTGACTCCTCTATTCCTGGGGCTTTAGACTCTGTACTAACACCTTTAACTTATAGGAATTACAATTCATTTAAGGAGAAGTGGAGACCTAGAAGCATCTGGATCACAAAGACCCTAAATACTTTTTCTAGATATGTGTATAGGATAAAAGTGACATTTTTGTAGGTATTTTAATTATATAGATAAATATATCCAATCTCTACTGCAATTTGCCTGGGAACTCACTAGATTAGTGTAAGCTAAGTAAACTGTAAAAAAGATCATAGTACAATTTATTAATCATCCAGTGAAAACATGTCTATATATACAGCTAAAGACTTACTTTGTGGGATACTCTTTCCATGAAAGAAAGTAATTTAAAAGGATTCTTCTCACTGCAAACATAAGGATAAATATAATATATAATATAATAAGAAGTGATGCCATATAAGTATTGTAGTGTTACAGTGATTGTATGAGTTGAGGAAATATAAATTAAATTTGATGATCAAATTACGCATTCAAGTCTAAAATCTAATACCTACTATTCATACCTGCAATTCATCAAACATTGTACAAATAGCTGCCAGTTACCTAACAGAAATGGATTATACAGAGTAGTCCTCAAGGAGCTGAATATATGCGGCTCCAAAATAATGGTTGAAAAACTGTGCAAATTTGTTAACACAATCTAAATTGAAAATGAAATATTGTACATTTGAGATAAAATTGTAGAAAAACTTTTTCATTAAAAAATTCTAAACATAATAAATACCATATAAAATGGGTGTTTCTGTAAGTATGTACATACGTA
Organism: Sminthopsis crassicaudata; assembly: GCF_048593235.1. Classification (NCBI taxonomy): domain Eukaryota; kingdom Metazoa; phylum Chordata; class Mammalia; order Dasyuromorphia; family Dasyuridae; genus Sminthopsis; species Sminthopsis crassicaudata. The sequence goes on from NC_133620.1 coordinate 163,578,495, forward strand.
TATACATACATATACACATAGAGGCAATTAGATGGTATAGGGAATAAAGTGCTGAGTTTGTGGTCAGGAAGACATGAGTTTGAATCCTTCCTTTAGACAATCGCTGTAACTCTGAGCAAGTCTGTGTGTTAGCCACCCTTAACTTCAATTTTTCTTATCTGTAAAATGGGAATAATAACACCTACTTCCCAGGATTCTGGAGAGGATGCATTCATCCCCACAATGAATGAATGAATAGAATACTGAAGTGTTTATTAAGAAGGAGATACAAATAGAAGTAGTTCCTGATCTCTGGGAGCTCACATACTAATGAGGGAGATAAGACCTAGCTGTAAATCTGATGGCAAAGTTCTAAGGTAGGATCAAATCAGATTGGATCAAATAACAAAAGCAAAGTACTTTGGGAATCTTAATGTTCTATATAAGTGCTAATTGCTATTATTATTAGTTTCACCATTATTACATAGCATAGGAAAATATTGTGGTTGAAACTGGATCTATATTATATACTAATTGCTGTTCTTATAAATATACAATAAATTTGACATGTCACTTTCAAAACTGTACCACTTGTTTGTGATTCCTTTCTTCTGTCTCTTCTGTACATTAAAAAAGTTTCATTGATTTTTAAAATTGCTTTATCTCCTCCTTGTGTAGGTAAGCTTTTTATAAATCTTAAAGTCACCTACTTTAATGTAATTACTACTCTTATTGTTTATTTATTTAATAAGTAAATTTCCTAGTAACCGTTGTTCGTCTGCCTTATGATCCTACACAACATCGAACAACAACAACAGCAACAAAGCCTTTTCAAATATTTAAGAACAAAGCAGGGATTTTTGATTGAACTATCCAGGTAATTACATAATCTTCCAGTTCATTTTACTATTATAAAGTTGACCTTTAGGACATTTGAACACATAGTGATTTATTTTCATTGACCAGCAAAATTCTTCTTCAAACCTTTCTGGACTTTATTGCTTAAAATAACAAAGCTCGTTTCTTAGATAAAAACTAAAATGATAATAGATGTGGGTAAGTTAAAATTAAGTACCTTTAATAAAAGTAAGTCTATAGTATAAATAGCAAATGACTTGCTCAACTGAATTACTGATACTGGTCCCAGAACTCCAGGAAAGAAAATAAAGTGTTACTAGAAGTTTCCTGTAATCTTTCCTCATGATGACATAGAATTCCTTTGGGAAATCTGCTGTTGTTTATAGGATTTCTCTGCTCTTGTTTGGATTGTTGGTTATCTCTCTTATTAGCAGCCCCTACCTCAAGTGGCTTTATTTTTTTTAATTTTAAGCAAGCAGCCAAACTCATTCCCATTTGCTTAGATTCTCCTGCTATTAGCCAGAATTTTGCTAGCTGCAAAATTCCCATCGAGATTATTTTTTAACTTTTGTTCGAGAGAGATACTTTAGAATTTAGTAGAATTAAGTTATCTTGATAACACCAGAACTTCCCTTCAATTCCCTCTGCTCAATGTAGAAACCAAACAAAACAAAACACAACAAAAATGATTATTTGATTTGGTGTTTAAAACTCATTGAAAAGGAATTTTCCATTTTTCAATTGTTTTGGCATCATGTGCCAAATTATTCAAAATTGTGTGCTTATGTGTGTTGAAGAAATAGCCGTAGACATCTTTTTCTTTCTTGTTTTTTCCTTTTGCTTTGTTTAAAAGCATTTCAAAATAGCTCCATGTGGTTATTCTTATTAGATAAATTGATTCAAAAATTAAAGAAAAATTTGAGCAGATTAGGAGTGGGTCCTCTAGGCCCCAAAGGGACAATGGCTACATTTCAAAGCACCTATGAAATTGGATAGAAAAAAATAACATCTTTATATTTTCTAACCTCTAATTGAAAGTTAGTATTCCTCTACAGTTAAAAATGTATACCACAAACATGATGCTGAAAAGGGATTCATAGATTTTACAAGAATGCCAAAGGGTCCATGATTTAAAATAGGTTAAGAACTCCTGGACTAGATCATATAAGAAGAAAAGTGGAGAATAAGTGAGCAAAGAATCTTGGAGACTTGAAAAGAGTGACTGAAATTTTATAATATTTTTGTAATGGAAATAAATTTTTAAAGTTATTTTTATTTATTTAATTTTCTCTCAGTTACATTTAAAAAACTTTTTTTAAACTTTTGAGTTCCAGATTCTTTCCCTTATCTCCATCCCTTGCCCCCATTAAAAACTTACATGTGAAATTATGTAAAACATTAATGATATTAATTTAAAGATGAATTATATTATGCATGTTTAACTAGTTAAGCTAATTTCAACATTAAGTTTTTAAGGAATAGTTCAATGCAAAATATTAAGGCATTTTTATGAATATTGACAATGAGTATTATTATCAATGAAGGTTATATTATGTATTATTATTTACAGTACTTATGAAATAAAGACCGACAATATGGTAAAATAGATAAAGAGCTGATTTCCAAGACATGAAAATCTGAGTTCAAGTTCTGACTGATATGAACTGGTTGTGGGACTTTAAATAAATCACTTAGTATTTTTGTGTTTTTCACAACTATCTATGGATATGTTGCAGAGAAAATACTGACCTACATCTATAGAGGGGGTTTCCTCACATGGAATTTCCCTATACCAATGAAATTACATTCCATTTGATGTAGTGCTAGGACTGGAGTCAGGAGAATCCAAGTTCAAATTTTGCCTCAGATCAATTAATTGTTTACGGACTCTGAGTAAGTAATTTAATTTCTGTTTGCCTCAATTTCTTCAACTCTGGTTCTCCCCTGAACTGATGAAATTTCTTTAGGATTATAGCTTTAGTTATTTAAATACTGCCAATTCAACTTCTCCTTTTACTTAATTTTTAGGATTTTCCATTATCCATTAAAGTAGCTGTGGCAGAGATATTAAAATGAAAAAAAAAAGACAGAAAATGAAATATATTTGCATTGATTAGAATTCTTCTGGCAAACCTAGTGGCTAGAGTTAGAGTTTTTCATTATCCAAGGATTTCACTGTTATCAAGATAGAATCACAAATAATACTCCATTCTTTAAATAATGACTCTGACCTCAAACAAACCCCCCAAATTAGAAAACCCTGACTTTGTGCTCTTTCATCATGAAATGTTCATTCTTTACTAACCTCTTCAGCAGACACCAATAACATATCAAACTAGTAATTTTCACTACCTTCCTTTGGTGATGTCTTCATCACCACATACTTACAAACTAAACTTTGAGTTCTGGATTCTATCTTCAGCACTCAATTGAAGATCTCCAATTAACAAATGCCGTCCTTTTTTAGTTTGAATTCTATCCAGTCTTTCAGAAGCTTTTGGCATTGTTGATTATGTTCTCCTTGGTTTTCTTCTTCCCAGATTACTTGATACAACATTAACTGTTCCTCTCTCTGATTATACAATATCTCCTATTTCTTTAGTGGTATCATTTACTTACTCCCTATCTCAATGGAATGCAAGTATTCCGTAAGGTTTTGTCATATTTCCTCTTTTCCTCTCCCTCTATTACTTTCTTTTTTGGCTATATTATCTATTCTTATGATTTCAACTATCACTTTTATAGGAAAATAATTCCAATTCTACAGTTCTAACCCCAAACCATCAAGTTCTGATCCTGAATTTTCAAGCATCCATTGGATAGGATCTGGAGGTCACATCACTATCTTAAAATTGGCAGCTCTAAAATCAAGTTAATTATCATTACACTTCAAAGCAACTTTCCTTCTTGGCTTTATAATAAGCACTGTCCCCAAATTACAGTGTGTTCATAGAGGGTCTATTCATCCAGTCACTCAGGATCAAAATTCCAGTCCTTTGTCTCTATCACACCTTCCTCCAACATCCTATTAGCTTCCAAGTTCTGTCAATTTTTGAAGTCTATTCCTTAGGGAGAATTGAAATCAACCTCTTAGAAAGTTCCTTCCATTATTCCTAGTTTTGGGGGACAAAGCAGAAGAAATTCCTATTATGTGAGCAAAGAAATAGTTTTTTTCAAAATACTTTTCAACAACTTCACAACAAATGGATGGATTTGAAAATATTTCATCATTAATTTTTTTAATTGCTGATCCATTCCTATTGCATATGCCTTCAAAACATCATACATGTGTATACACACACACACACACACACACACATACACACACACACACCCCTTTTATCCTGAAAATGATTTTGGTTATTTAAGAGGTTAAAAAGTTGTATCAATGGTAACTGCTCTCCAGAAGAATATCCTCCATTTTAAAAAAGAGCATTTAATTCAATTTTTTAAATGCTAGTCATTTTTTAGATAAGGTAAATGTAAAAGGAAGAAAGGAAACAAACATTTTGAAATGCCTATTATGTACCAAACATTTTGCAAATATCCCATTTCATTTTATCTTCATAGTAACTCTAGGAGGTAGTTGCTATTATCTCTATTTTACAGAAGAAGAAACTGAAGAGAATAACCAATATCACACAGCTAACAAGTGTTTGAGGTATTTTTTCTCTGAGGTAGGTTTTCCTGGCTCACAGATCAGTACTATATCCATTGATTGCCCTCTGAAAAGATGAAGGGAAAGTTTAAATAGTCTATTATATAAAATATATGACAATTTGCATGTGAAAATTGACCTAAAACATTATCAAGGACTCATACACATGGCTTGGTCACATAGCAAGAGTGAGAGTGATAATGGACAATAGAAGTGCCACCCTGACAGCCAAGAAATATTCAAACAATGATAATCAAATAAAATAATAATTTGTGTAGTACCTACTATGTACCAAGTACTATACTGAGAGCTTTACACATATTTTGTCCAACAATCCTGGGAGGTAGGAGCTATTATAATTTTTATTTTTATAGATGAGGAAACTGAGGTAAAGTGAGCTTAATGATTTTCCCTAGTCCCACAACTACTCTCTGAGGCTAAATTTGAGCTCTGATCTCTTTTGCATTCCAGTTTTACTATCTATCCACAGTGTCACCTACCTTCCTCTAAAATTCTCCAAAAATCAAACTTTTGTGGCAAATTTATAGATTATATATAGTAATTATATAGTATAAGAATAAATTATATAGTATAAGAATAAGTATCAGTCAGTCAGTAACCACTTATTAAACATCTACTATTTGCCAGGTACAATGCTTAATGCTGGAGATGTAAAAAAAAGTAAAAGATACTGCATGCAAGGATTACACAATCTAATGAGAGAGAAAACATACAAATGTGTACAAACAAGTGGAAAAATTTTGATATGGCAAACCATATGCCACTGATCATCATCAAGGTTTTCTAGATATAAAGCTGAGAAATCATCTTCTTTGGCTGCCTTATTTTATAGGAGATTAAATAGCTTACCCAACCCCATGAAGAAATCAACTGGCTCCATTACAGTACATTATTGAAGTGAGTTCAAAAGAACAAGCAGAAGTGAATGAGAATCGACAGTTCTTTATTTAGTAATCATAAAGTATTTTTTATGCTGTCAAGAAACCAATATGATTTGTGTACATAGAATTGATAAGATTTTCTTCCTACTGTTGCCACATGAACTTATGGTCAACATAGTAAAATCTGATTTGTGCTAGTAGATTAGAAAAGATTAGTGAATACACAATAACCAAATAGTGGACACTGAATAACTTTTATTTTTGGCTTGGAAATGCAGGACACATACAGCTACAGATATATGACCACCATGTTGGAAACAAACTGTATTTAGACTGATTAAGTATGTAGACATGAAAGATCGCCTGAGAACGGAAGAAAACTTTGAACTTACTTTACTCTGGCTTCCTCAAACTCAGACACAGAAGATAACTTTAGAATTGGATCATTTATTATTATTACTTTATTAACATTTTATTAGCAAAATTCAGCATTTTATTTTATTTTTGTAATTTTATGTCTCTATCTTCCACTAAAAGTCCTATCCTGATGCATCATAATGGTTCAGAAAGCCATCATCATGGCCTTCATTTCCTGATGACCAAGTCACTGAATTGAAAGTTCTGGCAGGTTCTACCAAGTTGAGAATCTTTCAGTTATAGTTATCTGGCAAGGACCAATCTAGATAATTAAATTTAATTCAAGAAATATTTATATTGGTCCTCTCCCTGATTAATGTGTATAAAAAATGTAGTGGGTGTTGGGGTGGAGTAGGGAGGGGATACACAATTTAAATAAGACAGAATCCTTGTCTTCATAATGCAGAATATCTAATAGAGGAATAAGCCATACATGGATAATGGAAATATACACTAAGTGCATTAGAATGAAGTTGGCCAATGTTCATTAGAAGAGGGAAGGACTCTGGTGTTGATTTATTTTAACCATGCAATTCAAGAATATTATATTCTAAGAAAGAAAGATTGAGGTCTGCCAAGAATAGAGAGGGTACCCACAGTCATTTCAAAGTAAATATTTTAAAGAACAAATCTCAGAACTGAATATTATCTTTTAAATGTACTGTTTTCATTTTTCAAGGGAAGCAGCAAAAGGCTGATTTCCTGTGTCCATTAAATGGAAGTGGTGTAGGGGGAAGGGTAGGTACAATGATAAATGAGCAGTCATTTCATCTGTTTTCTTTCTTGCAGAAATCAGAGCCAGATTACACTTTATCTCACCCTGACTTTTAACAAGATAGATAGCCATGCGAAAATTTCAGGTTCAAATAGTCTATGACCAAATGGTGTAAAACCATCACCTTTTGGCAATCTTTTTTTTTTCCTCTTCTGAAATAAGATAAATCACTTAGCTGCTTTTAAGTAATAATAAAAGCAGGTATTCTAGTTACTTTCATAGTCTTTAAGTAGCAATCATATGAAATTTAACCAAAACTAGTTAGAAAATCAGATTTTGCCAAACATTTCTTTTCTCCCTCCCTCCATCCCTCCCTTCCTTCCTCCTTTCCTCCTCTTCTCCTCCTTCTCCTCATCTTCCTCCCCCCCTCCCTCCCTCCCTCCCTCCCTCCCTCCCTCCCTCCCTCCCTCCCTCCCTCCCTCCCTCCCTTCCTTCCTTCCTTCCTTCCTTTCTTCCTTCCTTCCTTCCTTCCTTCCTTCCTTCCTTCCTTCCTTCCTTCCTTCCTTCCTTCCTTCCTTCCTTCCTTCCTTCCTTCCTTCCTTCCTTCCTTCCTTCCTTCCTTCCTTCCTTCCTTCCTTCCTTCCTTCCTTCCTTTTCTCTCTCTCTCTCTCTCTCTCTCTCTCTCTCTCTCTCTCTCTCTCTCTCTCTCTCTCTCTCTCTCTCTCTCTCTCTCTCTCTCGTTGAATTGAATTAAATTGCCCTCAGGGAAAGTTTCATTGGTGAGTTAATTGTCCGGAGTCCCAGTTTTAAATAACTTTCCCCCAGGATGGATTAATTTCCTCAGAGAACAAGTTCTGTGTCCAGTCGTATCCAGTCTACCCCGGTCCAGTCTACCAGAGCCAGAGCTAGACCTGTTCGGGATGAAAGGAACTGTCCTCTCTGTGCACTGTCCAGCCCTCCTGGCCAATTTGTCAAATCTCGGATTGGATAATCTTTAGCCCTTTGGAGTGTCTAGTCCAAATAAATCAGTCACTTCTCTATAGAACTTCAACGGATAGCTCGGTTTTCAAAGATCGCCCATCAAGACCTCCCGGAAAGACATCATCGCCCTAAATCCTCTCAGGGAACAAGGTGGGCTCCCAGCAGTCCACAGCAGCCAGGCTGGACTAGGACAAACCTCGAGTCTTGATGAGAAGAGGAGAGGAGTCACTCGTGTGACAAGAGGCATAGTACATGCCCCGATTCTCCCTTTCCTTTGTCCTGCATGACAAGTTACGGGACACCCACACACACCCTCCCACCGCGAGAGAGTAGAGGACTAGCGGAGCGATCCTCCTGTTTAGCATTTCACCACTACCGATTGGGCAATGACCCTCCCCCTTTCCCACCCACCAGTCTGCAAGGCCTAGCTTGACCTCAAAGCTTGCACAGAAAGTCCCTATTCTGGTTCTTGGTCTGCGCAATTGGAGAGCAAAGGACTTCATCGTTTTTGTCGGTATTGCAAGTTCCCAACATTGTACTTGACAGCAAGTTGGCGTTTAAGGGGGACTTTATGTAACTTGAAATCACCGCTTTCTCCAGTTCATTAGAGACACACAAGATCTGACTGAAGTTCTCCAGACAAAACCCTTTGCTAATCAACGTTAGTCTTCATCTTTTGCTCAGAAGGAAGTCCTTATAGCTTTGATCCCCAAACTCCTAATTCCTCTTCCACCCCCCCACCCCCCACCCAACTAGTCCCTGGAGAGATCCTACTAGATGCCTGCTCAAAATACCTGCTGGCGCCAAGAGGAAATTCACATGTAACAGATACCTAGCCATGTAAAACCAATATTTTCCTTCCAGTGTCATTTACCCCCATCTCTTGCATCACCAACTTGACTCTTACTCAGCCAAAACATTAGGAAGAATTGTGAATTCTCAGCGCGCGGTGGAGGAGTTTGGAGACCAGTTTAATAGGCTCGATGATTGCTATCTCACAGGTTTCTTTGACTTCTCTCTACTCTAGCTTTTCACTACTCCTTTGTTCTGCAAAATATTCCAGAATTAAGAGGCTGCTCAATACTGATGAGCAGGTAGGTTGTGTTAAATGAGAGAAAGGAGGTGAGATGCCTATGTATCCTTCTTTTAAAAAAAAAAAAATCAAACATATGCAATTTCTGGTTAAAGGATTATAGTCCTATGTCAAGACCATACCAACCTGTAAGATACATTTCTAGTTTCATTTTCTTAAGATTTAAAAAGATTGCTAAATCTCAATATTTTTGGAGGGTTACCTTATTTAGTTCCATCTAATTTTAGTTTGGATTTCTGGTAAGAAGTAAATAAAAAATATATAGCCTTTGATTGATTTATTTCCCTAGAGATCCCAAATGGTATTCACTGTATGAATTTTACTGTACAGGAGAATCCTAAAATGTGTTTAGAAGACTAAGATTGGCAGGATGTTGAAGAGTAAGTAATTTGGGAGGAAAAAAAATGACAGGTGACTTTCTTGCCATTGTAACATATAAGGATGAATTTTAGGTGACTTCGTGTTAAATTACTGGTGTTCTGGTACATTGTAAGGAATGAGACATCTAATAATTCCATCTAAGCTCAGTTCCCCCTCCCCCCACCCTCAGCATCTGTATGAACACAGTATTTTCTGGGTAATTGCTTTTCATCTTTTCAGGCTTTATCCTTTGGGAATTACATTTTTCATGGTTAGTAAAAAATCACAGCTGTGTTTAAGGTTAAATGTAGAACAAGAAGAGACATGTTCATATCTGAATATGTAACACATTTATATATATGTAAATATTTTAGACATTTAAGATTTGGCGATTAGAAGCTTCTAGGAGACTGCTTGGAAGTGACATAAATCTGTACTTTCACCTTTCCCAACTCAAAGATGCAACTCCTGATAGAATCTGGGTTGAATTAAAACTCAGTTATTAGAAAATATATTTTAAGGATAAACATTTAAAAAACCTTAATAAATATTCATTAATTGATTAGGTGAAGAATTGTGCTTGTGCACTTCACCATAACAATGTGCCTGTTCATATATTACAGGGATTCTTAACTTGGATTCATGGACCATCCCAGTGGCAGTGAAAAGATTTCAGAGGATCTATGAACTAACTTGGATGGGAAAAATTAATGTCTTTATTTTTAAATAATTAATTAATTTGTAATACTACATATTTTATTTTATGCATTTGAAAGCATTATTTGGAAAAGGGTCTATAGATTTTACCAGATTGCTAAAGAGATTGATGACACAAAAAAGGGTACAAACTATAGACCTAGTAGTTAAAAGAATTTATCAGAGATAAGCTATTCAGTTTTGCTCAACTCTTCATGGTCCACTTTGAGGTTTCTTGGCAAAGATAAAGAAATAGTTTGTCTTTTCCTTCTGCAGCTCATTTTACAAATGAAGGAATAGAGGCAAACAGGGTTAAGTAATTTCCCCAGGTTCACACAGCTAGTAACTGTCTGAAGTCTGAAGTCAGAAATACTTCAGGCTTGGTGTTCTATCTATTGTATCATGTAGGTTGGAATTAAAGCATAATCTAAAGTTGAAGGCAGATTTTTTTTTTTTGGACACCATTTTTGGGTAGTATGGTCCTTTTCCTGTTTGACATGTATGGAATACTGTACAATAATGGCTAGCACAAATCAATTAAAAAGCCAGGAAAGATTTATTATTTACTCTATCTCAGTAATGGCTTGGGTTCTGCGGGATTCAAAAAATACTCACAAGAGCTACATTCTGATAGGGGAGACAATATGCACATGCATAGTTCTATAACCTAGGAATATACACCAAATCTCTGATTTCACTGATGTAGGAAATTTCTAGATGAGGAAACTTTTTTACCAATGAAACTTAGCATTTTCTTTTCAATTTTATCATTAAAAATTAGGCAGAGCGTTGAGAAATTTACTCAATTGTTCAGGATCAGAAAATCAGTATGAATGAGAGGTAAGTCATGAAACCAGATTTTCCTAGCTCCTGGTCAGTGCTTTGCCCACTATGCCAGGTTACGTTTTATGCCATGTTTCCATGCAGAATAAAACTTAGCTAGTGTTTATATGGAGGTAATTAGATGGTTCAGTGAATAGAGTGCTGAATCTAGATTCTAGGAAGATCTGAGTTCAGATCATCCCCAGACACTTACTAGCTATGTGACTTAACCTCTGTTTATACTAATCTACTAGAGAAGGAAATGGCAAACACTGAAATATTAGAATTATAGAAACAATAGTTTCTAGAGTAGATCTATAGGCTGGAAAACCTATATAAGAACAACTAGGATTTTTGTTAATAAAACATAGACGGCACTGGTGTGCTATGGTCCAAAGAGTCATGAAGAGTCAGACAGAACTAAGTAACAGTTTTTACATAGTGCTTTAAAATTTTGCAATTCTGTCTCATTTGATCTCGTAATAATTTTGTGAGGAAAGTGCTATTATCTACACTTTACAGATAGGCAAACTGAGGCCCAGAAGTTAATGAGTTGCCCAGGGTCACATAGATTGTAAGTGTCTGATGGAAGATTTGAATTGAGGTCTTCCTGACTCCAAGTTTAGAGTGTTAGTCAATGCACTATTAAATTGCTCTAATGTAATAAAATAAATAAGTAAATGAATAAAAATAAAGTATGATAAAATAAATACAAGGTACCCTAACTTAAATAAGTCACTCAAAAACTTGAAACTGGGCTAGCCCTGAAGAGTTGAAATTCAGTGGATTCACAATGGATTTTATTTTACAGCATATAACCGGTTGCCTAAAGTGGTGGGGGAGGGGCCAAAGAGGGATAAGGTGAGTACCTGCAACACTTTCTCCTAATTGTTTTTCCCTTAATGGAGCGAAGAGTGACATTTAATTTCTGTAATGAGATAAACCAGACTTGTTTTTGTAAAGAGTACCCCAAATTGGTTCTTTGTAGAACATTAACTACAGAAGATATTAGAAAGTGCACAATACAGGATGTTCCAAAAAGTCTTGGTGGAGTTTTAAGCTATTAAAACATATTATAAGCATCATAATAATATTTATATTATTGTAAATAAAATAATATTTTTCAGCAAGGTGGGGATTAGGGAGAAGTGATTGAGGAGGACATAATAATAAATATAACAAATAAAAATCAAATGCCAATATTTTAATTGCTCTTTGGTGAATTTATTACAGAATGTGAAGGAGGCAGAAGGAGCTAGAGGGAGTTTCTTATGATTACCAAATTAGATTTCTGAATTGTTGGCTGTGCAATTTATCTGACAGTCACATTAAGTGCTCAAGGTAAATTGAATCAATATACTTCTTTTCTTCCTCCAGAGGATTTTGTCAGGTGACAGAGCCTAGCAGTGTTGTTTTAGACATTATTAGCTTATCCTGAAAATAAATCACTTTTGATAGCCCCCAAAGGTGAATAATTAGCTCTGGCTTAGTGCTGACAGGCATGAAACTAAGAGCTTATCTAGGGCAAACCACTGTGAGATGAAAACAGAGAAAAACCTAAGTGTGCAAAGGACCAAGATAAAAGTCACTATGTAACATCAATTATGGTGACTGTATCACTTTTGAACAATTTGAATGAGAATATTTTAAAAGAGAGAGAGGTTCTGAGGTCTTTTGTTAGTACTGTTAGGAAGTTGTCAGCCAAAGGAGAGAATTAAAAAAAATAAAAATGGTTTTATTTCCAAGAGCATATCAATGAACGTTATTATTCCAAATGCAATTGTCCTGAAAAACTCAGATCTAATTCTTGCATTCTCACAAAAATATGCAGTTCAAACCAAGTATTCTTTTCTGTTTAGAATTCATGATATCTTATCCTGCCTGAGCTAGAACCAAATCTAAGGGTGATTAGATATCAGTGTGTTCCCCAGAATTCCCTGGCTCACCTCCACACCATTTCTACCTCTTACCCCCTCTCCCCATTTAAGAATATACTGAGTTAGAAGCCAAACTGGGAGAGGAGCAGTCATAAACTATGAACCCCTCTCCATTTTATATTTCTAACAAGGGGCCATCCAACCTTTGATTGGAGATCTTTATTGAGATAGAGGAGGGAACTCACTGTCTGCTTTGGCAGTGTATTCTACTTTGGACAGCTTGAATATTTAGGAAGCTTTTCTTGACATCTGAAAATTATAGCTGTTGCTCCTAGTTCTACTCTTTCCTCCTCCTTGACAGACTTGAAGATGAATGTCATCTTCCCCCTGAGTTTTCTCTTCTTCAGGTTGAATGTTTCCAACTTCTTTACTCAGTCCTCATATGATATGACTCTAGGTCTTTCCTTTTCTAATTGACCTCCTCTGGACACTCTCTAGATTATCAAGGTTTTTCTTAAAATGTAAAGAAATGGACCAGGTAGGGTCTGATCAGGACAGAGTACAATGGAGCTTTTCCTGGTCCTGGGTGTCTTGTTTCTCAGTGCTAACTAAGGTCAGATTTTTTTTGGGGGGGTGGTGGTGGTGGTGGTTGTAGAGGTGAAGATGATGGCTGTGCATCTAGTGTTGGTATTAATAATGCAATTTGGACTGTTCTATGTTCATCTATCCATTGCACTTTTTAGCATTAACAGATTCAGTGCTCTTTAACAATGGATCCTGCTTCCTATAAAGAAAACTCATTCTAGGAGGACAGCTGCATTGTATGTGCTTCAAAACACATTGCAAACATGCATAAAAGGATTCTTTAGTCTTGAAACACTGCAGAATTTATAACAAATTTGCGTAGACTCCAGAATAGTCAGAATGAATTATAACTGCCAAAATCTGTATACATATACATACACACATATGTGTATATTTATACATATATGTATGTCCATATGTAGAGGTGGATACAAACATGTTTATGTGTATATATATATATATATACATACATATACTATTTTGTGTATATATATTAGGTATAACTTCACCTAGCTACTTAATTTTCATGAAAAGGCAAAACATAAGGTTTACACAGTGCAAAGTCAATTATTGAGTTGACAATTATCTGCTGTCATGGAGTCAGCCAATTTTGACAATTTGAAATGAGAAAATCATTTAGTCAAGGGATAGTAACAATACTGTGTAAGGAGTTCAGTGAAACAAGGTCACAGAGGAAGTATATATCTATACCTATCTCTATATAAAATATAACTATGTTGCAAGGAGGACGTTTTAAGGAGAAAGATCCTAAATATTCAAATTTAGTCATGGCAGCAGGGTTAAAATCATAATCTTTGTAAAAAATGAAATAAGCTTACAAAGTAGCTATAGTGATATGAGTTCATTTAATATCTCATTTGAAAGAAAATACTGACTCCAAAGTAGTGAAGGATTTAAATAAGTACACTGACATTTAGCAGGACAATAAATAGAGCCTTCCAACTTTCTTTTCCTTATGTATCATTTTAAATAAATGAATCTATGTCATGAGCCCAGACCTGAACTGTATTCAGTATTTTATGTGACTAGTGGGTGTGTACATCTTAAACTGAAGCAGTCTGGAACTTGTTGCTTCATTCTGAAAAGTTAGGAATTGTGAACAAAAGGACTTGAGAGTCTGATGACATAGATTAAGAAGTAAAGAGACTAATTGATACATCGACTCTGACTCTGTTTCTTTTTCCTGACCTCTTGCCTTCTCTTTTAGCCTCTTCTGACATTCAAAAGAGATTCCTTTAATGACAAAGAAAATTTGGAATTTTGGAAGATAAGCAGCCAAGATCAAGCTTGCCTCAGAATAGAGATAAATGATTTAATTCTGGATTCTCTTTTTTTCATTTTTGATACTAATAATTTGTTTTTTTTTCCTTTAAAAATCCAATAGCTAACTATTCAAGTATTTTGTTAGTTTTTCTTTATAAAAATAGCTTTTGGCAATTCCTTGTCAATACTTTTTCATTAGTTTTTTCAATGCCTGTTTTGACTTTCAGATTTTCTAATTTGGTGTTTAAGTTTTTATTTTTAATTTGTTCCCTTTCTATTTTTTTAGTTGAATTTTTGTTGTGTTTTTCTTTCTATGTTAATTAATGTGTTAAGAGTTATAGATTTTACCTTAAAGACTACTTTACCTATATCTTCCAAGTTTTGACATGATTTACTATTGTTGGTATTTTCCTTATTAAATTCTCAGGTTTTCTCTGATTTATTCTTTGATTCTTTTTGATTACCAATTACTTTTTATTAAATTATTTAATCCCTAATTAATTTTGATACTTTCTTCAAAGATCTTTTTATGAAAAATATTTACAAATATCCTCAGCATCAATTTCTCTTTTAAGACCTCATATTTGGATCAGACTGCTTTCTCCAGCACTCTTGGTTGGAGGAGAGCAACCCTGCTTCCTACTTGATGTGGTGGCTAAATCTAAAATTTAATAAGTATGTGCTAATCTTAATTCCTCCCTCCCTTCCTCCCTCCCTTCCTTCCTTCCTTCCTCCCTCCCTCTTTTCCTTCCTTCCTTCCTTCCTTCCTTCCTTCCTTCCTTCCTTCCTTCCTTCCTTCCTTCCTTCCTTCCTTCCTTCCTTCCTTCCTTCCTTCCTTCCTTCCTTCCTTCCTTCCTTCCTTCCTCCCTCCCTTCCTCCCTCCCTCCCTTCCTTCCTTCCTTCCTTCCTTCCTTCCTTCCTTCCTTCCTTCCTTCCTTCCTTCCTTCCTCCCTTCCTCCCTCCCTCCCTCTTTTCCTCCCTCCCTCCCTCCCTCTATCCCTTCCTTCCTTCCTTCCTTCCTTCTTTCCTTCCTTCCTTCCTTCCTTCTTTCCTTCTTTCCTTCCTTCCTTCCTTCCTTCCTTCCTTCTTTCCTTCCTTCCTTCCTTCCTTCCTTCCTTCCTTCCTTCCTTCCTTCCTTCCTTCCTTCCTTCCTTCCTTCCTTCCTTCCTTCCTTCCTTCCTTCTTTCCTATATTTCAGATATAGATTGATTGAGAGGTAGGATACTTGGGCATTAGTCTGGCCTTGTCAACTCTTGTAATTTGGACATGGATCATCTGGGTACTACATGGCCTGTCTGATTTTATTTTCTGCTATGGTTTCAGGTTATTACATCTTCTTGATATTGAGCCCCTTGCTGTTCCTTGCACAAGACAGTTTGTTTTCTTACTGGGTATTTTCTTTGTCTCTCTTGACTAGAATTCTTGCCTTCATCCTTATTATCTCTTGCCCTAGAAGTTCCATATTCCATCTCTTGGTATTTTTTGGTTATCCTTGAAACTAGTGTTATCTCTCTCTTCATGGCTACCTGTGGGCTTCCTGTTTTTCTTTAAGTTTCTTTAAGTTTCAGATAAAGTTCCACCTTCTGCCAGAAGCTTTTCCTAGACCTCTTTAATCTGTGTCTTCCTCTACTTAGACCCCCTCTACTGTCTTATTTGTACATAGTCATTTCCATGTTGTACTCCACATTAGACCCTGAACTTCTTTAGAACAATTAGCCATTATTTGAATCCACAGTGCTTAGCACATAGTAGACACTTCACAAATGCTTGTAGACTACCTTTGACCAATACCAGCTTATTTTACTTCATAGTTCTGAAATTTTCCAGCAAGTCTATTTTTTGTGCAATTTTGTGCAAGTCTAGGCTAAATGGAAAAGTTTATAGACATTTATCTTTAGTTTTCTGTACCACTATACCTTCTGTTTCATTTTTAGACCTTTGCTATGGTTATTTGTGAGAAATTTGGGCTTCTTTAGTCTTTACCATGTCTCTCATTGCAATCAGTTTACATAGATTTCATTGTTTTTGGAAAGGGTTGCTGCAGAAGGTGGTCTTCAAATGAAACTTTAAGGAAGTCAGAGAAACCCAGAGACAGAGGTGAACAGGGAGAATATTGTGGTTTTAAGGACAGCCAGAGAAAAAGCCCAGAGCTGGAAGGGGGGGTGTCTAAGGAATGGGATAGTAATGAGATGAAGAAGGAAGAAATTCTAACCATGATAACAGAAGGCAGTAAGAGATGGACTTTGAAGGAATATGAAATCAGAAAAGACAGGCCATTGAAAAACCCATCAGACTTGGGTTTTAATTCTAGTTCAGTTACTAGTTATAACTCGGCCAACTAACTTACTTAATCTTGGTGAACCTCGGTTTTCTCATCTGAGAATGTGGGCTCAGGTGAGGTTTAAAGTTATTTGCAGCCTTGAAACTC
This sequence comes from Sminthopsis crassicaudata, assembly GCF_048593235.1. Lineage (NCBI taxonomy): Eukaryota > Metazoa > Chordata > Mammalia > Dasyuromorphia > Dasyuridae > Sminthopsis > Sminthopsis crassicaudata. Next base: position 163,595,150 of record NC_133620.1, read on the forward strand.
TTCATATTATCCATTTTTGCTTTTCACAATTATTTGTATATGGAAAATAACCAAACTCCTCACAAGTAGTCTTCATGGCATTATAGATTTAGAGATGGAAAAGATCATAGAGGTTATTTAATGCAACCCTTTTATTTTATATGTGGAGAAACTAATCCAGAGAGCATAAGTGAGTTGTCTGAGGTCATAGAAATGGTAAGGAGAAAGGCTAGAATTAGAACCTGAATCTTCTGACTCCCAAACTATTATTCTTTCCATTAATATTTTCTCACTATGCTTATCCAACTTGTACTGTGCATAAAACTGAAATAATGACTTGTAAAACAATCTCTGTACAATCTCTGCCTACAAGGCTTTTATTTTAACTAGATAGACATAGCATAAACACAAGACATCAACTGTTACTCTTAAAGGGAAGCTTGTCATAGTCTTTGGAAATGTAGACATGCTATTTGATTTTATGCTAGTAAAAATAACAGTTCTGGGCTAAGTGCTTCATGCATGATCCTCTTGTATTTTTCCCTTCTCAGTCTTCATAGTTATTTATGAGACACCTCTTTATGACCCACTAATCATTTTATATCACAGAATGAGATAAGACCAATAGATAGAACCAATGAGTTCTGAAGCTATTATCTCATTTACATTAATCCTTCAAAATAGGTTGTATCAATATTTATCAGAAGTGGAATGACTTGTTGTGGACACATTCTTATCCTCTGTTGAATTCACCTGGGTCATCATAGAGCAAGGGCTGGTTTTTACTGTTAAGAAGAAGAGAACCATCTTGAGTTCCTAATAAATGATAATTAACAACAAGAAGTTGATCTTGAGAATCCAGAGATTCAGTGTTGATCCTCCAAGTATCCTTTACTACTTCTAAGTAATTTGTATCAACAAATACAGTTGAAAGAACAAACTGGAAGAGTTTTCCTTTTAATTTACAGGAGTAATTCCAAAGTAATGTGAAATGCAACTCATCAGGAGGAAGATGGTTTTATTATACAGGAAAAAAATACAGTTGTGATGGATAGATAGAGTGGAGAATGTGTCACGAAGATATAAATTCAAGTTATACTTAGATAATCACTGACTGGGATTCTGAGATAGGTTACTGAGCTTCTTACTCCCCCTTCAGACAACTCTTTAAGATCAAGTTGTCCAACAGTTTATGAATTGCATAGCTGGAGAAAGTTTTACTCTTAGGGAGCTCTTTATATTGATGAAATGCAAGAAGAAAGAAAAGAAGAAGAAGAAGAAGAAGAAGAAGAAGAAGAAGAAGAAGAAGAAGAAGAAGAAGAAGAAGAAGGAGGAGGAGGAGGAGGAGGAGGAGGAGGAGGAGGAGGAGGAGGAGGAGGAGGAGGAGGAGGAGGAGGAGGAGGAGGAGGAGGAGGAGGAGGAGGAGGAGGAGGAGGAGGAGGAGGAGGAGGAGGTGAAAAACAGCAGCATCTATTACCATTACTACTACCACTACTACTATAATGACTACTACTAATACCACTATCACTACCACTACCACCACCATCACCATCACCACCATCGTCACCACCACTACTACTACTACTACACCTTAAAATATGCAAAAGCACTTTATGTATATTATTATATTTGAGACTCACAATGACCTTATGAGGTAGATACAATAGTTATATTCCCCTTAATTTTAGTGTCTTCTCTCTGAAACTACCCCACTTTTTTTGTTTGTAGATTTTTTACAAATAGTTATTTGCATGTTACTCTCCCATCCCCATAAGACTGATTGCTCCTTGAGGGCAGGGACTATTTTTACCTTTCTTTGTATTCCCCAAACTTACCAAAACACCCAGCACATAATAGACATTTAATAAATGTTTGATGACTGAGAGGCTGTATCCATGATGCTAATCAAAGTTCAGGGAGATGACACAATTTGTCTAAGGTTTCATAGCTAAATGCAAAAACTCTGTTTTTCCTAACTCCAGGTCAGGCCCATTATCACTTCTTCATGCTTTTACTATTCTTTGTATTTTACCAAATTTCACAGGCATAGAAATCTGCTCTATGATACACTTGTAATAAATGCCTTCTAGGCATTCTCCCCAAAGAGGATATTCCAACAAATTTTTCTTCACTGATAGTTCATACTCAAACAAATATTTTGGAATAACTAGAGTTGGCTTTTAGTTTGTTTTTGATTCTTGTCATTGACCAATTGTATATACTGAATAAAAAAATGGCAGTCTCTTTGATCATAAGATCATGAACCAAAGAAAGCTGTTGACAGGAGTTAAGGAATAAAATAAATAAAAAAAAACCTTTCCCATAAATTAACTATTTCCCAAAGAAATCTAAAGATTTAATAAAATAAACAAAAAAGCAAACAATACTCATCCAATAAAAAATGAAGATTTTATCAAAAAGTGTGTGAATCAATGCACTGCCATCTTTTTTCTGTTATTTGTTCATAGATGCAAGAAGGAAAGATCATATGCATTCATTTTTTTTTATTTTTTATTTTTTATTCATTTTTCCAAATTATCCCCTCCCTCCCTCCACTCCCTCCCCCCCCATGGCAGGTAATCCCATACATTTTGCATGTGTTACAATATAACCTAGATACAATATATGTGTGTGAATACCATTTTCTTGTTGCACATTAATTATTAGCTTCCGAAGGTATAAGTAACCTGGGTAGATAGACAGTAGTGCTAACAATTTACATGCACTTCCCAGTGTTCCTTCTCTGGGTGTAGTTATTTCTGTCCATCATTGATCAACTGGAAGTGAGTTGGATCTTCTTTATGTTGAAGATATCCACTTCCATCAGAATACATCCTCATACAGGATTGTTGTTGAAGTGTATAGTGATCTTCTGGTTCTGCTCATTTCACTCAGCAACAGTTGATTTAAGTCTCTCCAAGCCTCTCTGTATTCCTCCTGCTGGTCATTTCTTACAGAGGTATGCATTCATTCTTAACAGGGCAATGCAAACACTCTTCATTGGATCTGACCACAGGTTTTGCTACTATATGAAGTCATATTCATTGATGTAATTTAAGTCATTATATACATTGCTTTTGTTTTCTAATCATATTGCATACCTTTATAAAAATATTTCTCTTGTTTTTGAATTCTTCATATCTGTCATTCTTTTTTGTGCAATAGTATTTCATCAATTTTATCTTCTTAACCTCTCACCTTCATTTTCTTCTCTCCATTCCTTTGGCCTCAACCCTACCTTAGCTCAGTCTTGCACTATTACAATAGCCTTTAGCTTCTTAAATTGTAAGATGGAGGTTGCAAAAATATGATTTATTATCAGCAAATGTTTGTCAGAGTCATGCAAACATTTTTCAGACAAAAAGGGTTCATTAGTGGAAAGTTTAAGAAGCCCTGTGATAGTCAATTAACTTGTCCATCTGTCTTGAGTCTCTTCTGTTTCCAATCTATCTTCTGTTTAGCTGCCAAATGATATTCTTTTTTTTTTTTTTTATTGAGGCAATTGAGGTTAAGTGACTTGCCCAGGGTCATGCAACCAGGAAGTGTTAAGTATCTGAGGCTAGATTTGAACTCAGGTCCTCTTAACTTCAAGGCTGGTGCTCTATCCACTGCACCACCTAACTGCCCTCAAACTGATATTCTTAAATGTCCCATGTGTGTCTCAAGAAGCTGTGGTCACTCCCTATTATCTAGTGGGAAAAATGTTACCTAAGTGGCAAAATGAAAACTGCTTGGTAATGTAATACAGTAGAATGAGCACTGACCTTTGTATTCAGAAGATCTCATTCAAAATTCCAGCTCTGCTTCTTATTACTTCTGTGTAACTTAAGTCAGTTAAATTTAAGTGAATCTCAGTTTCCTCAATTGTAAAGTGAAGGATTGTATAAAATAATCTTTGAAGTCCCTTTTATTTATAGATTAACTTTAACTCTAAGATCTATGACCTCTATATTTGTTTACAATTTGGCTCTAATCTACCTTTTTAGTCTTACTGAATATGAGTAAATGAGTGAAAGAAAAGCATTTATTAGTTTTTTCTTAATAAAAAGTGAAATAATCTCTACTATTAAAGAACTCACATTCTCATGAAGAATGCAACATATATGGAAAGTGTCAACTGCAAGTCAGATGGAGAAGCCTCATGGTCCCTTGACTGCAGAGGCAAAGCAGATGGCAATGCTTCTTCTTTGATGGCATTTCCACTGATGAATTACATTATCATCTCTGTGCAGATGACTATCAAATCTACTTATCCAGTCCTAATTTCATTGATGACTTTCAGTCCTTGCTTCTTTAACTATTAGACATCTCAAACTACATGTTCTATAGAGAAGAGACTTATCATGTCCAAAACTGAATTTGTTACTTTTCCCCCAAACCCTCTTATTTTTCAAACTTCTCTATTTCTGTCAAGAATACTAGTATTCTCCCAGTTAACCAAGTTCACAATCTAGAGTTTCATCCTTAACTTTCTCATCCAGTTATCCAATCTATTGCCAAGTCCTATAGATTTCATCTTTCACATATGACCCTTCTCTCCTCTAACATTGTCTCCAACATAAAGTGATCATTTGTTCGTTACCTCATATCTAGACTATTGCAATAGTTTGTTGGTTAGTCTCATTTTTGTACCAGCACCTGATACAATGTCTGGCACATAGTAGACACTTAATAAATGCTTATTAGTTAATATGGCAGATTCCTATTTTAATAAATTAATCTTGTTAACTAGGACAATTGGATGGCGCTGTTGATAGAACTCCTAGAGTCAGGAAAACCTGGGATCAAATACAGCTCAGACACTAGTTGTGTGACCTTTGGCAAGTACCTTAACCTTGTTTGCCTCAATATCCTCTTCTGTAAAATGAGCTGGAGAAGGAAATGGCAAACCACTCTCTGCCAAGTATTTCTGCCAAGAAAACCAGGTGTTAAGTCCGTTTATTTCTATGCTGAAGAAGGGCTGCAAGTGCTATTAACAATGTCATCCTTTTGGCATCTTGAAGCAAAGCTCCAGCCTCTCAATCTTAATTACAGCTCTGCAAACAATGCTACTATGAGTGATTCTGTCTGGAAAAATCCTTTATCCCCTCTGTGATTAACTTCCCTGGAATATAAATTTTAAAATAGAGAAAAACTTAGAAACTTTTATTGTATATTTTCATATTATTTTCCAAAATGGTCAAATTAATTCATTACCAATAGAGAACTAGCAGGCCTTTTTCTCAAAGTCCCAACCAATACTGAATTTTCTCACCTTTAGTATCTCTGCCAGTTTTATGTTTAACCTCTTGTGTTTTAACAGTTTTGTTTTGTCTAGTGCTGGTAAGATTCCCCTCTCCTCCATGCCTCCCTTTCTCCTCTCCCTCTTCCTCCAGCCTCCATCGCTCTGCTTTTCACAATTTTCAGAATTTTTTTAAAAAAAATTAAGAACAGAACAGTAAAATGTCTAGAGAAGTAGCTTGGGAGCCAAGATGATCTAGGCAAATCATTCTTTAAGACTTTAAATTGCACTGGGAGAGGTTGTTCTTCAGAAAAGATCCCCATTCTGGTGAATTTCAGACCTGATTTAAAAAAAAATAAAGATTATATTTCCATAAACATTCAAATGTGTGTCCTCTATCCCTTTATAATGAGTCATTTGAAAATGACTAGTTGAAATGTTATCTTTTGAAAAATGTTTATCTGTCTTCAAGTTGGGATCCACCTAAATCTTGTCATTAGTGAAACAAAACACTTTAGATGATTTAGTGAAAGAATATTTATGAAATATTTATTGTATGTACAGCATGATGTAAGATGACATTTTAGCTAAGACAAAGTCCTAGATGTACGGGAGTCTTTAAAACCTAATAAGATCAGTTTTGGCACAAAGAATAATAATATACACTATTACACTATAATTATATTTTGTTATTATTAGTATATTGTGTCTTGCTTATGAATTTTTTGACCTCATGAACTTGTCTATGGATTTTTCTTGGCAAAAATAGTAGAGTGATTTGCTATTTCCTTCTACAATATGTTGCCATTTTACAGATGAGGGACTGAGGCAAATAAGGATTGAGTGATTTACAGCTAGTAAGCATCTGAAGTCTCTTTGGAACTGAGAGTTTCCTGATTCCAAACCCAGTGGTTGTACCACTCAGTTGCCCCTCAAAGTGCATGAGAGAAACAAAGAAACAAACAAACAACTCATGTAGCTCAAGGGGGACAAAACGTTAATTATCAAAAAAGGATCAGTTCCAAAATTCAATTCTGGATATATTATTTAAGTAAGGTCGAATTTTGGGTAATTCAGGACTTAAGTTAATGAGAAAATGTTTCTCATTTTTGTTTTAATTTCTGTAGGGCAGAACTCTGACTACATATACTACAGAATAATTAATTTTGTGAGTCCACTGAAGAGAGGAGCAGTAGAAAAGTGATGAACAGGTGGGGATCAGATATCTGATAAGTGTGGATGTGAGGTCAGTGTAGATGGGGAGAGCTCTCTCCAATTTTTGTGAGCTGATATGATTTCCAAAAGTGATAGGCAAAGCCAGCGACTATATGGATGATAGTTTTTATTTGCCTTCTTTACAAAGATAGTTGTGTGGCCCAAGTTTCATTTCTTCTATCCTTGGGAACCAAGGTTGTCTTGATATATGTAATATTTGGATTTTTAAAAAGAAAAGATTTTATTTAAAGCAGAAGGAAGAATCTTGTTTAGACACAAAGCCTATAGTGGCATTCAAAACTTAAAGGTTAAAAAGGTGAAAGAAAATTTTAGGAGAAGACATTTAATGTTTAATTATAATAATAAACAATTATATAGTGCTTTAAGACTTGCAAACTCTACTTGTATTAACTTATTTAGGCCTCATAGCAATTATAAGGTACATGCAATTATTATCCTCATTTTACAGATAAAGAAATTGAGAGATAGAAAGATGGAAGCTAAAAATGAAACTTGAAAAACTGATTTCTTACTTATGTCTAATGACCTTTTCTCAGACTTCGTCTTCTGATCCTCTTTATAGTATTTGGCACTATGAAACATACTCTCCTCCTGAATACTCTTTTCTTTCTCTGGGTTTTTATGACCTCTTGGATATATTCTTATCTATATGACTATTTCTTCCTGGTCTCATTTGCTGAATCATCACCCATAGCATGCTCTCTAACTATGGTTATACTCCAATGCTACTTAATCCTACTCCACTGCTACTTAGTCCTGAGTTCTTCCCCACTCCTCCTCTCCCCTCACCCTTTACTCCTCTCTCCTTTCCACTCTTCTCTCCTCTTCTCCATTCTTCTTTCCTGTCTTCCCCTCCTTCTCCCCCTTCTCCTTTCTTTCCCCCTCCTTTCCCATCCTTTCTCCTTTCCTCCCCTTCCTTCTTCTTCCTTCTCCATTTCTCTCTCCTCTTTTCTTCTTTCCTTTCCCTTTCGTTCTCCCACCCCTTTAATGACCTCATCAGCAGCCATGGATTTAATTATTAGCTTTGTCTTGATGACTTCCAGTTCTCTATTTCTAGTCCCACTTTCTTTCCTGAATTTCAGTTCCATATCATCATTAAATACATTAAAACTGTATAACCCATAGGCATCTCAGACTTTTTAGGAGGAAAGGATAATCCATTGTATTTCCCTTCCCCATCTTCTTACCCTCAAATTCTGAACTTCTTATTCTAGTCAAGAACACTATCACTTTCCAATTTTGAAGCCTTGTATCATCCTTGACTTCTCATCCCACATATCCAGTAAACTGTCAAATCTTGTTCTGTCTCTGACATCTCTCACACATATACCCTTCATTCTACCTTAATTGGACTTCTTGTCACCTCTCAATTAGACTATTGCTTTAGTCTATTGATCTCCCTGCATCATTTCTTATCACTCCAATTCATTTTTGATTCAGTCATCCTTCCACTAAATAAATTTGTCATTGAAAGCCCTGTTGGTTGAATTAAAAGAATTTGGTTATTTTGAGGGATCCCTAGCTCTCTCTTGCAAAATTGACCCAATTCTTCTCAAATACAGTGGTATGTGTGTGTGTGTGTGAAAAAAGAAAAGATAATGTGTCCTCCCATATGACATAGGGATAATTAATACCAATTAATGTAATCTTGACTTATGATTCTACAAGGGAAATGGGGAGACGAAGAGAAACACCAGAAAAACCACTTAACTTTTAAGTTCATTAGGCTTTTCTACATTACCTCTGATGGCAGCAGCAGCAGGCATCTGAGTTCTACTGTTCTTTTCCTGGACTCATACATTGTCTCACTTACATTTATCTATGCAATGGTTTTATCTTTATTCTCTTAGTTATTAATAAATTACATTGTACCTTTAGTGGAGTCTCAGCACAAAACATATGTTCAATATCTCTTGACTATTGTGATATCAAAGTTAGTTATGTTAGTGAATTCAAAGTCATTTTCATTAGAGTTCTGGCTCCTAGAAAAAAAAAATAGGTTTTGTCAATCATATTTGTAAGGTAGCAAGAAACATTTGGAAATCAATTTGTTTTCAAGTCCTAAATAAAAGATGTGACTGTTTAGTTATTTTAGTCTTGTGTGACTCTTTATCACCCCATATCTTTCTTGTCAAAGATACTGAAATGGTTTGACATTTTCTTTTCACTTCATTTTACAGATGAGGGAACTGAGGCAAACTGGATTATGTGTTATCCAGAGTCACATAGGCAGATTTGCACTCAGGTCTTCTTGACTAAGGTATAGCACTCCATCCATTCTATTACCTAACTGTTCAAATAATGGATAAGGCAGTTTTATGGACAAAGATGGAAGAATATAATATATTTATATAGGTAGCTATATAGATTTATATAGATCACTATGATAAACAGGAGATCTCAAAACATATCTTTAGGCTAAATTGATAGCTGCCTATTTTCAGGTACATTGATACCATTAAAAATTTAACTGCACTTTTGGCTTTATAGTAAACACATTTATATAGCAATTTAGAATATGCAAAATATTTTACAGACATCTCACTTGAGCTTTACTATAATGCTGTAAAATGTAATGCATAGAGTGCAGGACTTAGAAATAAGAAAAGTAAAATTGAAATCTTGCTTCAGAGATTGTGTGAATCTGGGTAGTCCCTTTACTTTTCTGGGACTCAATTTCCTCATTTGTTAAATAAGGGAATTGGACTTATGGTCATTAAGATTTATGCTACTTTACTCTCATTTTTAGGTATAAAAACTGAGATTGAGAGAGGTTAAGTGGAGGTTACACAAATAGTAAATGTTTAAGGCAAAATTTGAACACAAATTTTTCTGATTTCATTCTGTTTCTGGTGATAAAACATGTCTTATTAAGTGCTTTATAGTGAGATGTTCCAATGTTTTCTTGCTTATTTAACATTTTTCTGGAATAACTCACAGATCTTGGCTTTACAGTTGACCAAATACCTTACTTACTTAGATTCATCTTTATAACCATAGTGAAATATAATTAATTATCTGACCTGAATTAGAAGATAGCCAGCTATATTTACAGGAAAACATTAATCTAAGCAGAAGAATTTAGAACATGTGTATAGAATCATTTCCCCCCTCACACACATTTATTTCTTTAATTTTATTTTTTCATGTTTCACCTGACTATAACACCATTATCTCTGAATTGACTCATTCAGAGAACTCTGCTGAGCCTTAAGTTATCTTTTGCTCATGTAAGATGATGATCCCATTTGTTTGGTGAACATTGGTGCCCCATATGTTTGATCAGGAAGATATAGTCATGGTATCATTCCTTTTGGTTTATGTAAATTAATTCTCAATTCCTGATCTTTTCCCTAGTTTCAATTTCCAAATTCTGAACTGCCTCTAAGACATCTCCACTGGTTACTCCATCAACATCTCATGCTCATTATGACTAAGAGCTGAACACATCATCTCTATTTTCTCAAATACTGCTCCTCCTCCCAATTTCCCTATTCTTATTTATGATGCCTCCATTCTACCAGTCACTTAAGTTTATAATTATCTTTCATTCCTCCTTTCTCTCTTGCTGCCCACCCACAACCATTAGTTGTCAATCCTATCAATTCTAGTCATACAATACGTTTCATTTCCATCACTTTCTCTCCATCCACACTGTCATCACCCTAATTCAGGTCTTCATTATTTCTAGCCTGATCTACTGCAATAGTCTCCCTAACTTATCACTCTACTTATTTCCTCTCCTTTAAGCTTATTCTTCAGACAGCTGGCAAAATAATCTTTCTAAAGCAAAAGTCTGATTGTGAAACCTTTCCTCTCCTTTGTTGATCAAAAATCCTAAAGGATTTCTCATTGCCTTTAAGAGAAATACAAACAAAGGCTTATACCTCAAAAATATAAAAAGAAAGAGAAAAGAACTCATATGTTCAAAAACATTTATTACAGCTTTTTAATTGGTATCTCTGAATTGAAACTAAAATGGGCAAGACTAAAACTAGTTATGGGACATGACTGTAATGAAAGATATGTGCCATAAAGAATGATGAAATGGCAGTTTCAGAGAATATTGGAAGATTTCTCCAAACCTATACAAAGTAAAATGAATAAATTAGAACAATTTAAAAATGCTAACAGCATTAAAAAGAAGAGTTATTTTAAAAAACCATAGACCTATGATCAATATAATGATAGAATATAATTCCAGAGGACTGATGATGAAGCATGCTGTTACCACTGCCAAAGAACTGATGGATTTAAAATGAAGCATGACAAATTTTTGCATGTGATCAATACCAGAATTTGTTTTGTGGGACTATGCAAGTTTGTTTTAAGAATTTTCTTTTTCTTTTTTATTGTTCAAAGGTGTTGGGAAGTGAGAGGGAAATATAATAAATTCTATTTATAAAAAAAAGAAATATTTTTTCTTGTTTAAGCCTTAACTCAGATGTCACTTCTTTTTAAAGAAATCTTTCCTGATTTTCTTAGTTAAAAATGACCTTTCCCAGCCTTACATGAATTCCTGCTTAGTGAAATGAGTAGAACCAAGAGAATATTGCACATAGGAACAGCAAGATTATGTGATAATCAACTCTGATGGACTTAGCTCTTCTCAGCAATATGGTGATTCAAGACAATTCAAGACTTGGGATGGAAAATGCAAACCACATCCAGAGAAAAGACTACTATTAAGATACTGAATATAGATCAAAGCATAACTATTTTACTTTTTTTGCTATGCTTTTTATTTTGTGTTTTTTTTCCCTTTTGGTTTGATTTTTTCTTGTACAACATGACAAATATGGAAATGTTTCAAAGGATTGTACATGTTTAACCTATTTCAGAATGCTTGGGAGGGTGAAAAATTTGAAACACAAAATCTTAAAAAATGAATGTTGAAAACTATCTTTATATGTATTTGGAAAAATAAAAAAAGTGTTGAAAATAAAAAATGACCTTTCCCTTCTTCATAATTTTAAAATGTTTGGTCTGAAATCCTTCTTTGCTCTTTTACATTTTACTCTACATCACACTTACTAGTTTTCATGTGTCCCCTTCTCTTATCCTCTCTCCTGAAGACATTTCAGCTATTTGATGACAAAAGCTAATTTTTTCATCATGTAAGCACAGTGCCTAACACATAATAGATATTTATGACTACTTTTAGAATTTAGTGGAATTCAGAAATTGAATATTGAGGGAATGAATCTTAAGTAGCTTTTTGGCTTAAAAGCAGATGCTGTGTTGTTAAATATAATGCTTTGCAAGGTTTTCGTCATTCTTGAATGCTGTCAAAGAAAAAAAAATGTGTAGAGCTAATTTGTGCTTTTTTGGCCTTATAGGTTGCAGAAAAGCTGTTTCCATGCTTCTCCTGAGCCAGATCTATAAAAAGATGTCACACTACTTGAATTTTAAATAAGTCAGGAGTTTCACCAGGGCTGTATTATGTTAGGGTATCTGGCCATTCTTTACATTAAGAGGATTTTTGGCAAGTTTTTTTTTTTAAAGAATCACCACTGGAGTAGTAAAAAAAAGATAAAAACAATTGATGAAGCGAATCCAGAAGAAAAACATGGGTGGAAAAGCAATGTGGTAAAGCATAGCTTTACATTTATATAAAGGTATAGATGCTCCTTCATTTTTTTATTTCAAACTCAAACTCAGCAATTGGTTCCTTGGGACTTTTATGGGAGGACTTAATCTAAATCTATTTGCAGATTCTCCTGTGATACAATTAGAGTTTAGAGTCATCAATGTTTTGATGTAGTACAGAAGTGTGTGTGCGTGTGTGTGTATGTGTGTGTGTGTGTGTGTGTGTGTGTGTGTGTGTGTGTGTGTGAGAGAGAGAGAGAGAGAGAGAGAGAGAGAGAGAGAGAGAGAGAGAGAGAGAGAGAGAGAGAAACAGACAGAAACAGAAACAGAGAGACAGAGAGATGGAGAGACAGAGAGATAAAGAAAGAGAGACAGAGACAGAGAGAGAGTGAGACACACACAGAGACAGATTCAGAGGCAGAATAGTATGATTTAAGTGTTTTTTCTGGTGACAATCAGAGGACAACAGAGGACCACCTTCCTCTCACTTCCTTTTAATATCTTCTTCCCTAAATTGTTCATCAGATATCATATTTCTCAGTGTATGAGCAGTGACTAGAATATATTATTTCAAAATCTTATAATCAAAGAAGCAGTTTGAAATAGTTGCATGGATCTCTTTAAATATTTTGTTTTAAAGCAAATATTTTTGCAATTTTTTGATAGTATAAAGTAAAAAACTGCCTAATTTATTTTATATTTAGGAAATAGCTTCTTATTGTCATAACAATCAAATAATTATTCAATAGAGAAATGTTCAACAGCTAACTTCAAATGTAAGCTTGGTGACTAAATGGATGATTGTATTATCTGTAGAATTACTGTTGTAGGAGAAATGGGTTTTGGGAGAAATATAATGAAATCTGTTTTGAACAAGTACAGTTTAAAATTTGACAGGATGTCTAGGCAGACATGGTAGCAATTGTAAACCTGCTGTTAACCTCTGTGTATGTGTGTGTGTGTGTGTGTGTGTGTGTGTGTGTGTGTGTGTGTGTGTGTGTGTGTGTTTGTGCTTGTGTAAATATGCAGTTTAACAAAGCTTAAATTTCAAATATTTTAATAATAATTGGTATTTACATAACAATTTAAGATTTACAAAGTGTTGTGAAAATACTATCTTGATTTTTCATTTCAACTTTGTGAAAAAGTACCTGGAATATGACAGATGTTTATTAAATGCTTAGTGAATGACCATTTCTATTTTAGAGATAAAAACACTTAGCCTTTGAGGTTGAGGCTTTCTGAAGGAAGACCATGCACATTGAGGAATCTGGAACTGAATTACAGATTTCTCATGCTAAATTCAACTGCAGAATCAAGATTGATGTATTTTTAAAAATATAAGCTACTATGCATAATTTTAAATATTCTCAAATATTAAAAAAACCCACAGGTAATCTTATAATTTGGCACATTATATTGTGAGAAATATAAACATTTAGCATTAATGTCAATGTTTTTGCTATTTCGTGATAGCATAATAATACTCTATTATGATGATAATATTAATACTGATCACCTCACATTTATAGTATACTTCATGATTTGTAGAATCATTTCCTTCAGCATAACCCTATGAGATTGGTAGTGTGGTACTCTTGTCCCAGTTTTGCAGCATGTATGAGCATTGATTTAAAGAAGAGGTCACTGGTCATCAAGTTCAGAGGTCTTTCACTTTCTTTGTCTCCTAGGCCCCTTAGGTTTAATCTTAATCATAAATCCTCTCTAATGAAGCCTAACTTTGAATCCCTTCTCAGAATAATATTTTTAAATTACATAAAATAAAATACAAAGGCCTACAAAGGAACCAATTACATTGAAATTTAGGCATCGGAACATTTTTTTAAGCAAAAAAGTTCACAATTTCCAGGTTGAGAACTCTTGATCCAGTCTAAGATCCTCATTTTATAGGTGGGATCAGATATTAAATGAATTGTTCGAGGCTATAGAGCTGATAAGTGACAAAATCAGCACTTGAACTCAGTTCTCATTTAAAATCTCATGCTCTTTCTAATATATTCTTTAAGATGGCAAATGTGTATTACTTTTATTATGAATGGGAGAAATGAGTACAAATCCAGTCTTAAATACTAGCCTGTGAGCCCAAGCAGGTCACTTGACCATATTTACCTCAGTTTCAAAAGTAGAATTGACAGGATTTAGTTGCAGATTAAATATAAGAGTAGAAAAGGAGTAAAGAGCCAAATGTGAGACCTAAGTTTTGGGTCCCTCAAAAGTATTAGAGAAATTAAGAGGAAAGGAAAATTTAAAGACAATGAATTCTCTCTCACACTGATCCATTTTAAGACATAATCTCTGGGAATGAATCACATCTTAAAAAGTGAAGTTTTTTTATGAGCCAAGTATTTTCAATTGGGACTCAAATTCAAGTATGCTTATGCTCTTAACATATGTTGAAGTGACCCAGTGTTGAACTTCCTAACTCCAGCTAGGAACTCTTTCTTTACTTTACTTTCTTTCTCTCTCTCCCTCCCTCCCTCTCTCCTTTTCTTCCTTCCTTTCTTCCTTTCTAACTTTCTTTCTTTCTTTCTAATTTTCTTTCTTTCTTTTTTTCTTTTTTTCTTTCTTTCTTTCTTTCTTTCTTTCTTTCTTTCTTTCTTTCTTTCTTTCTTTCTTTCTTTCTTTCTTTCTTTCTTTCTTTCTTTCTTTCTTTCTTTCTTTCTTTCTTTCTTTCTTTCTTTCTTCTTTCTTCTTTCTTCCTTTCTTCCTTCTCCTTTCTTCTTTCCTTTCTTCCTTTCTTCCTTCTTCCTTTCTTCCTTCTTCCTTTCTTCCTTTCTTCCTTTCTTCCTTTCTTCCTTCCTTCCTTCCTTCCTTTCTTCCTTCCTTCCTTCCTTCCTTCCTTCCTTCCTTCCTTCCTTCCTTCCTTCCTTCCTTCCTTCCTTCCTTCCTTCCTTTCTTCCTTCCTTCCTTCCTTCCTCCTTCCCTCCTTCCTCCCTCCCTCCCTCCCTCCTCCCTCTCCCTCTCTTCTTCTTCTTTCTTTCTTTCTTTCTTTCTTTCTTTCTTTCTTTCTTTCTTTCTTTCTTTCTTTCTTCTTCTTTCTTTCTTTCTTTCTTCTTTCTTTCTTTCTTTCTTTCTTTTCTTTCTTTCTTTCTTTCTTTCTTTCTTCTTTCTTTTCTTTCTTTCTTTCTTTCTTTCTTCTTCCTTCCTTCCTTCCTTCTTCTTCTCTTCCTTTCTTCCTTCCTTTCTTTCTCTCTCTTTCCCTTCCTCCCTCCCTCCCTCCCTCCCTCTTTCCTTCCTTCTTTTTTCCTTCTTTCCTTCAAATTCTAGTGTGGAAAGAAATTATCAATGACTATTAGTATTTGCCTCTAATTTCCATTTTTAAATAGCTGTCTGAAATATTGAAAGATTAAATGATTTGCCCACTGGTTACACAACCAGTACATGTTAGCAGCTGGACTTGAAGCCACTTTTTTTCTGCCTCAAAGTTTGGCTCCCTAACCATTGTGCTGCCTGTCACCTAGGAAGTGTGATGTTTAATTTCTGATAAAGTCTGCATAAGGAAATAATTTAGGCTTAATTCTGGAAGGAATATACCCGCCAGGTTCAAGTCCAGTTAAGAAGTGATCTTCACAGTCTATGGGTAACATAGTACAATGGAAAATGTTCTATTTTTAGAGTCAGATAATTTCTTTTGAATCCTGCCTTTGCCATGTGCTGTCTTGCCTTTGCCATGTGCTGTCCTGCCTTATATGAGTTTGGGCAATTTAATTTATCATTTTAAGATTTACATTTTTCTCATCTATAAAATGAAGTGATTGGACTAGTTGCTATTAAGATCCCTTCCAGCTCCAAATACTATGATCTAAGTTAGTGAATTTCTAACTTAATGAACAAGGTGCTATATGTCTAGGTCCCAAGGTTAAGAATTAGTAGGTCAGGCTTCAATATCAACTTTATTAAATAGATACTATGTTATATATAAAAATTTTGAAATTTTCTCAATCCTTATAGAAATTCTCTTTAAAATGGTAAAACAAATAAATCTTATTAATAAACCCATGCTTGTTGGTCATGAGGTAGTCCAGGAAAGAGAATATGGTTGACCGACTTAATATAATACAGAAATTTAGTGTTGGAGGAAACTTCAGTCATATAATTCAGTCATATAATTTTTGTTGAAAACATGAATTTCCTTGACACAGAGATATAATGGAATTTTTTAAATTCTGGGAAAGTGGGTTAGGAAGGATAGAAGTAGAATCTTTATAATTTTATTTTATTAATTTGCAAATTAATCTTATTAATTGGATGAAACTCAATGCATATATGTATATTTATCCTGCTAAAGTAATCTTAAATCCCTTTAGATTTCTGGGCTTAAAGGTTACATCTCTATCTTGACATTCCTGACAAGTCTAAATTTTCTAGAAAAGTAGTTATAACCATGTCACTAATGAAGTCCATTCAATTAAAAAATATTTAAATGCTAGGACATTCTTCATTAAATTGATTTTAGCATAACCTTTTATCAACTAATGGAAAAACACATCAGATTATGTTCTAGAAGAATTTTAGTAGTATTTGAATGATAGTGTATCTGGATATGTAAATGACAGTATATATTAAGGATGTACACACAAAAAGATCTAATCTTACACACATGTTTTTAAACAAAAGGGAGAAATGTTTCACTTTTGTTATGTGAAAACAGAATGAAGACATGGCCTTTCTCTGTCCTTTCAGAAAACAGTGCCTCTGATTTCCTTTAGGCATCATTGTACTATTTTTCTATGTAATTGGCTAAGTGAATACATAGTAATAAACCATGCAGAGGTGGGGGTGGGGGTGGTGGTTCTTGTGCTGTTCAGGGAAGAGGATGGATAAAGAAGAAGAGTTTTCATTCACCTGTGTCCTTCTATTTTGTATTTATTATTTTCTTCTCCTTTTAGCAAGAGGTATTTGATGATTTTCTAGATCAGACATTTAGATATGTTCTCAAATGGAATCATGTAAACTTCCAAAATTTTCGCAATGTTTCCCTAAATAGTTGACAATCTGGCTTATACCATGTAGTCAATAATTTTGAATGTGAAAAGAATTTTGAGGCTTTATCCCTGAGACCAAGCTAGATATACTTCATAGAGAAAAAATATTGATGAATTTGTATGCTATATTTATTTAAAGCTTCATCTTCTCCTCTCTTAATATTTAATTAAAATTTGCTCAGTGAATATGCAGAAGCAAGACAGAGAAAAGGATGGTGGCATTTGTTACTGTCCCTTAAAGTGGAATGTTTTTGAGTGAGATCAAAATCAGAACATAGGTCAGTGAAAGGGGATCCCAGTCTTTAAGAGAAAGGGAGTTGACAAGTGATGAAGTCAGGAATGTGCTGACGTCCCCAGGCTACATAAAGGGGCAAAGTGTGGAAGGTCCTAGTAACATAAAGATGAAGTTGGTGTTGGGTTAATTAATTAGGGGTGGGATGCTTGCACATTAAAGGGAGGAAAGGAGCAAGGGGCTTGAGTTGGAGTGGACTGGAGTCTCAAGTAGCACTTACAAAGGATTCTGGAGCCACAGGAAGGATGGGAGAAGTGTTGGGTACAGCTCAAACTGGCTGGTGGCCAAAGAAACATGTCAGATATTAGGGAAAACAGGCCACAGCTGCTACACTTTACAAGCTGCACAGCAGACCTTCTATGAGACATCCCTTGTCCGCCAAATAGTGTGCTAATCATTCTCTTCCCCAAAACCACAAGTCACAAATCAAATTTCACTCATGGACCATAAGAGAAGGTAAGGGGATGCTCTTTCCTGATTGCTAATGGGAAGGAGATAGATTTCAAAGCATTTCATGAAAAGAGATGCATACATGAGGTAGAAAATTTGTTATTGATGTACTGGAATTTCTTAGATGTTGCTATGGCAAGCTAAAAATTATAGGGATAGCAATTTCCAACTCCTCTTCACAGCCACCCCCACCTGTCACCCCACTTTACCCTGGGTGAGTAATCAACTTTTAGGATTCCACCACGACCATCTTGGACAAATGATAAAAAGGAAAAAAAAACATTAAATCTATATAAAAAATATGAAATGTGAATGACAGAGATATATCTTAATAACTATAAGGATTAGAGATGACCTTCTTAAGAAATGTGAAGAAAACTAGGACTCCTAATGGTGGCATTAAATAGGTCTCTATAATGGCATGGATTGTCAGTTTTGGCATTTTTGGTAAAAGTTTAACTTCTGGCTCACTCTGTCTCTCTCTCTCCCTCTTTTCCTTCCTTCCTTCCTTCCTTCCTTCCTTCCTTCCTTCCTTCCTTCCTTCCTTCCTTCCTTCCTTCCTTCCTTCCTTCCTTCCTTCCTTCCTTCCTTCCTTCCTTCCTTCCTTCCTTCCTTCCTTCCTTCCTTCCTTTTCTTTCTTGATGTGCATACATGTTAAAAATGGGAAAATGAAAGTTCCTCTATGATGATAATATAACCAAATAGATGTTACAAATAGCTATAATGTTGACTTTTATTTGATGCTGGCAAAATTATCAGAACCAAGTAACCAAGTCATGAATGGGTGCAGCACCAGTCAAACTGAGACCCATTGAAGACTTTAGAAGAAAAGTAAAAGGTAAGAGCTCTCATTCCATCCAGTACTATCTCACTGGATCCAGATGGCTCTGGAGGGGAAAATGAGGCAGGTGACCTTGCACACTCCTCCCTCACTCAAATACAATTCATTTGCATGTCATAGCATCCACCTTCTTAATTCATAGTCCTCTTCGAGAACAAAGGACAAATAACAGCAATCTTAAGTATTGTACAGTTCAAGTATAAGCTCCATAGACATACACTCTCCAGGAGCCTACAGATTTCAAGATAAATATTCAATTATTAACTCAATACACCCTGGTTGAGTTTCTCTATCTGCAAAAAAGGGATAAGACATATTTAATTCATAAGGATTTTAAATGCATGGCTAATATTTGCAAAAGATCTTGGAGTCAAATTTAAACCCTTGTATTCAGACAGAATTTACATATGTAACCAATAACAAAAATTGTAATGTTCAAAGAAAATAAATATGTTAAACTTTTACATCATATTTAATTTAACAAGCATTTATTAAATTTTAAGAGGATATTAAAATTCTGTATATCCAAACTTGCATTTTAACCAAATTTGAGTGCTACTTCAATCAGCAGTTGTCTCTTAATTCAATTTCTTGAGATAGTGAGTAGAGAGCTGGGGTCTAAAATCATGAAGACTCATTTTTCTGAGTTCAAATCTGACTTCAGATACCTATTAGTGTGTAACCCTGGATAAGTCACTTTACCCTGTTTACCTCAGTTTGTTCATCTGTCAAATGAGCTGGACAGGGAAAATGGAAACCATTTCAGAATTTTTTTTCCAAGAAAATCCCAAAATGGGCTGTAAAGAGTCACTCATAACTAAATAACTGTAACAATCCTATTTCCAGTAATCTGTTTACCTGATTAGTTTTTCTGTTTTCTACTTTATTTCTCATACCTTCATGCTTCTATTTTTCTACTGTAACAATGTGCAATAGACTCAACTTGTGGAAGTTGGAGAAGAGTAAACTAAAACAGCCTTTCATGAAATCCAAATGGGACCCACATCTGTGCAACCTGATAGATCCCACTCTGAGTACATTATTCCAGGTGAGTATTTCCGGACTTAGAAATTTCCAGATCCCCAGCAAGGCAAGAGTATTGCCAAAGAACAGTAAACAGTAAAAAAAAAGGCAGCTTCTTATGGCAAATCAGGAATCTTGCATCAAGTCACAGATCTATTCTTCTCCGTACGAGTCACACACAAGTCAATAAAAATCAACTAAACATTTGGAAACAACCACATAAATGCTAGGACTCTTGCTTTCTCTTTACACACACACACACACACACACACCATAAGAACATTCACATTATAAGCCATTTGCTGAAAATATCTTGGCAGGCAACTGATCTACATTTTTTTCTTGTTCCATTTCTTTATAAGTTCCTTTTAAAAATCAAACTCTGGCAGACAAATGGAGGTACCATATTAATGGACACTTGAGAACTTGAGTCATTTATACAATACATTTCTCCCCCTTGAACTCAGAAGTCTTAATCCATGATACTGATGGATAGACTAAATTTTTTCAGTTAAAAATCATTTTTGAATCATAAGATCTAATATAACATGCAAAAGTAACACATTTTAAACAAGAATATATTCCAAGGATTTTTAAAACAGCTGGGAGGAGAAAAATTACTCTTGGCCTGAGGTTTTACATTCAGATGTTAGCTGATGATTTCAAGGTAAATATTAATTTTGTGTTGATTCTTTTTTTTCAAAGGCTATTTATCAGGTAATTAGCATAATTTCTTTTCTTCTATCTCCCTTCTGCTGTGGTCTTCTCCATGTTTTTTCCTTCCTTCCTTCCTTTTTCCTCCTTCTTCCCTTCTCTTTTCCTTCTTCTCTTCTTCCCTTCTCTCTTCCTTCCTTCCTTCCTTCTTTTCCTCCCTTCTTCCCTTCTTTTCCTCCTTCCTTCCCTCCTTCCTTCCCTCCTTCCCTCCTTCCTTCCTTCCTTCCTTCCTTCCTTCCTTCCTTCCTTCCTTCCTTCCTTCCTTCATTCCTTCCTTCCTTCCTTTCTTCCATTTTTCCTTCCTTTCTCCCTCCCTCCTTCTCTTTCTCCCTCCCTCCCTCTCTTCCTTCCTCCCTCTCTTCCTTCCTTCCTTCCTTCCTTCCTTCCTTCCTTCCTTCCTTCCTTTCTTTCTTCCTTCCTTCCTTCCTTCCTTCCTTCCTTCCTTTCTTTCTTTCTTTCTTTCTTTCTTTCTTTCTTTCTTTCTTTCTTTCTTTCTTTCTTTCTTTCTTTCTTTCTTTCTTTCTTTCTTTCTTTCTTTCTTTCTTTCTTTCTTTCTTTCTTTCTTTCTTTCTTTCTTTCTTTCTTTCTCTTTCTTTCTCCTTCTCCCCTTTCCTTCCTCCCTCTCTTTTTCCTTATTTCTTTCCTTCTTCCTTTCTTCTTTCTTTTCTTTTCTTTCCTTCCTTATAATAATTTTGGAATTCTATTGGTAAAAAAAATTCTTGCTTATGGAACCAAGACCATAGCAAATCAGACAAAACCTCTTTTACAATTGACTAATGATTCCATAAATAATTTTATCAATAAATTGGGATAAACAACTGTGGATTTAATATAATACCTTTTAATATTACTCTTGGTTTTGTTCTTTTTAATTTATGTTTTTGTAACATTCACTCATATGACTGATACTATTCAAGAGGATTTGAATAAATTCCTCCTTGTCCCTATCCCTGAGTTTTATGCTTTTAAAAAATCTAGTTATATTGCAACACGTAATATATTCTGTAGAAATCCATTTATCTTCTGATTGAGCTAAATTTATTTTAAAATGAATTAAATAAGTCTAACATGATATAGTTTTGATTATTCCTTTACTTTGCATTATGGTAATATCATAAGATTTGAATTTAGAACTAGATGTAAATGGATAAGACTCCACTTTTAAAATGTGTTTTCCACCTGCCCTTTTCTGGAAGGTCTTCTTTCCTTTTTTTTTGTCTTATACCTTCTTCTTGTACCTCAATTTTATGCAAATATACTCTTTAGCTATTTGTCTTGAATTTCAGAATCAGTGACATCTAGATCAACAATCTTTCATTATGCTCCAGAAACAACATCTTTACCATATTTGTCATATGATATCTGTTATCTGCTTTAAAAAAAACAAAAACAAAAACAAAACCAAAAAAAGTGTTCACTCATTTGACAAAGAATATAATTGATATCTGGGGAGAACCCACAAGGGATTTTGAGAAGTGAAAACCTGCTGTAAAGGGTTAGAATTTGACATAACAAGGTAGAGTACTTTTAATATGTGACATTCATCTCAAGTTTTAGTCTACTCAATGTGTCCTGTTTCAAGTGTTCAGGTTCAAAAGATCTACTCTGTGGGTTCATAAAACAATTCTAATCTTTGATCTATTGGCAACATTCTTTTCCCTGTGGTTTCTTAAAAATGACATAAACATATCTTATGCTAAAATTGTTTCTCCAAGATTGGGTTGAAAAAATGAAGCTATACCATACTTCTGCCAAGCCACCTATCCTCCCCTTAATGATCTAATAATATTTATTAAGCACTGCTGTGAACAAACCATTGTGTCAGGCACTCTATGCACTTGCCAATGGTGAGAAGTGATTATCTCCTCTTTCCATCAGGAGGTCTGCCCAATTCTCTGGGGAGGGACCCAAGAGCTTCATGTGCATGTATGCTCTTTCATCCATAGTGGGTGGTCTGCTTGCTACATTTCTCTTAAGTTTTCTCTTCACTATGATCACTACATCATTTGCTCTGTCTGCAAAATGATTCTATGCTGTGGAGTACAATGGATTAATCAATTATAGGTATGAATCTAGTTATGTTTTTGACTTTGGGACTGAATTGCCATGCTGGTATTGGAAAGGACTGGAATTAGAAATAAAGATATAGCAAAAGAATAGGAAAAGAGCAGGGGTTTGAGATAATCAGGAAATTACTTTAGTTTCAACTTCCAGCAGAAACATAGAAAGTTTAAATGGCATATAAACACTGCTCATCATATATTGTCATAAATTATAGGTTACCTTTGGATATGAGTGATTCTTGCTTCTCCAATTAGGCAATAAAGATTTGGAAGTCAGAAAACATGTTGTAAACATCTTTACATCTACTCACATGATGTAGAATGTTATAGACTGAGTATCTAATATACATATATATACTAATAAAATAATAACAGTATTTTGTCCTTCTATAGTGATTCCCCAAGAAATAAATTAATGATAGGTTTAGAACGACTTTTAATGGTTGAGAAGAGAGCCAAGAAGTATTTTTACTTGGAAGATAAATATGTCTTATTTCAATCTAATCTATACATCATATACAGCCATTTACTGTTTCTATCACTCTAATCCAGACATTCATTACTTAATTCCATGATTGCTGTAATACTTTCTTTAAAATTATTTGTTAATATAGCTTGTTTTTATGTCAGTCATTTGCAAATATATCTCTTCATCCTCTTTAAAAAGAGGCACACCTCGTAACAAAGGTGAGAGAGAGAAAGAGAGAGCAACAAAGAGACAGAATTAGAAAGATTGAGAGACAGATGGCAACAGAGACATAAACAGAGTTTGGTAGAAGAGACAGATTGGGGAGAGAGATACAGAGACAAAGAGAGGGACACATAGAGAGCCAGAGCCAGAGCCAGAGAAAGAGAGACATAGACAGAGACAGAGAGAGAGACAGAGACACACACACACACAGACATAGAAAGAGAGAGTGAGAGAAAGAGAAGAGACAGAGAGTTTGGTGGAAAAGAGAGATTAGGGAAAGAGAGACACAGAGAAAGAAAGACACACACCAAAAACACATAGAGAGAAATAGAGAGAGAGAGAGATTGAGAGTAAGTAGTCTAATGAAACTAAGCATAACATCTTAATGTCACTATAATATAGCATCATAGATTTAGATATAGAAACTATTTTAGGGACTAAACATCAAATCAGTTATCTCATTTTACAGGTGAGAAACCTGAGACTTAGTGAGGTTATGTGTTATTTGTGCCCAAGATCACATAATTACAAAGTGTCTGAGATGGAATTTGAATCCAAGTCATTCAGGCCCCATTCATTGCGCCTTGCTATTTTTATATGAAATGCTCCAAACTTAGAATTCCCAACTCTATAAAGAAAGGAGTGAGAAGGACAATAATTTCTTAACTATGTTTTCCTGTTTACAATCATTCCCTCTTACATCATGAACATTGATTATGAACTTCCATTCCCAGATTTTTTATTTCCAGTGTTAAATATAGTATGTGGATAAGAACATAATAGGTATAAATACTTATTGATTTCAGTACTTCAGAAGATGTGATTTGTGTGGATGCCTTCTTAGTCTATACACTCCAATAAACTTTCTATAAATGAGCTACCCATTATGTCCAGAATTTTTTTTCCAGATCTGTTTACATTTCTTAGGTACAAGTGAACCACTTGGCTTTTTTATCTGTTACCTTTAATTTTCTCTTTTTCCTAGCATGCATTTCATAAATGATTTCTCTTTTTTCACTTTTTATGTAAAGACCATCACTAGAAATATGGGGTATTTTAATTTTTACCCACTATCTCCTTCCTTATTGCCCTTTGGGTCACCTGTACCTGATTCTTTAATCACTATGAGATTTGAAGATTTACATCCATACAAAGAGATTGTTACACTATCATGAAGAGAGTATTAATTTTTAAAAAGTTGGGATTGTTTGTGTTTGGGTATGGATATGTGGGGAGACAGCTTAGGATAGCTGGGAAGAATAATGCAATTTCCTAAATGCAATCCAGCTTGATTTCATCTTCTGAGAACTTCTGGTTAGACTAGGTCATATTCTCCAGAGAAAGCGGTATAAGGTATATGGAAGCCAAAATAGCTTGAGTGACTGAACAATTTATAGATGTGACCATGGAATATAAAAAAAATTACCAACCCTCATGTGTTTATGGGTTTATTCAAAAGTAATATAGACAAATAGTCTGCTAACCCTAGATTGTCACATTAATAAAGGAAAATGATTCATTCTATATTCCTGAATAGGAAATAGTTTAAATCCCAGTTTTCAGGTATTAAGTCAGATTTGTCTAAAGTTCTGAAAGAACTAACTGACTCCTAATATGATCTCATGTTTATGGTGACATATCTTAATTCAAGAGTAAAGGGACTTGGTGGGAAGTTAGTGCTATATCTCAGATTGACACATATCAGTTAGTTTACAAGCATTTGAAACCTACTATGTACCAGGAACAGTGGAAAGAGCTGCAACCATACATAAAGGCAAAAATGGAGTCCTTAATGTCATTGAGTTTCATTTCAAATGTAGGAGACAACATGCAATCAAGTATTGATAAACTATATATATATATATATATATATATATATATATATATACACACACACACACACACACACATACATGTGTATGTATGTGTTTGTGCGTGCGTGTGTGTGTGTGTAGTAATATAGTCTTAGAGGGAAGTCACTAGTAGTAGGGGAATTTGGGAAAAGTCTCTTATAGAAGGATGTATATATGTTGAGTTTTAAAGGATATCATAGAAAATAGGAGATAAAGATGAGGAGGGAGTACAGTTCAGCTAGAGAGGACAGCCAGTGAAAAAGAATGTCAGAAGATGTAATATTTTTTTGAAGAAACCATTGTCACTAGATCTTAAAATACATAGATCGGAAAGAACCAAGTTGTAAAGGGCTTTAAATGCCAAATAGAGAATTTTGTATTTTATCCTGTAGGTAGCAGGGAATCAATGGAGCTTATTGAGTAGGGAGGTGAGTGAGATGTGACATAATTAGACCTAGCATCTGAGCATAATATGGATTAACATGAGAAGAGACAAGTCAGGGAAACTAACCAGAAGATTATTGCATTAAAGGGGGACTTAAATAAGAGATGTTAAAGGTAGAAATATCATATTTAGATTCTATTCCTTTTTTTGAAATCGAGAAATTATGATTATATAAGTTCCTTGTGAATTTATTTTCCTAAATTCATGTCAGGAATGAGCTTAAGTTGCACAGTGAATCAGAGTGTGGGGCCTGAAATCAGGAAGATTTATCTTCCCTGAGTTAAAATCTGGCTTTGGATACTTCCTAGCTGTTTGACTCTGGATAAGTCATTTAACCTTGTGTACCTCAGCTTCCTCATCTGTCAAATGAGCTGGATAAGTAAATGCAAAGTATTTTTGCCAAGAAAACCCCAATGGCATCATAAAAATGCATAACTAATTGAACAATTGTATTTTCCCATTCAATTTATTGACTCTGCAATATCTTTGATATATGTAGAAACATGTAAACTTAGTAGAATAGTTTTTGAACTACATGTCATAGTAAGGGAGAAGAGGTAACTCAAAATTTAAATAAGAAATATTTCCTGCTCTATTACAATGTTCTGCAGTTAGTAGATGCTTAATAAATGTCAGTCTTATCTGGGTATTTATAATATCCAATAGAATTAGGCTGCAACAACACACATCATCAGTAGGGGTCGCAAGGGAATATTCTCTATTCTAGCCTAAAAGTTCTATTTGTTTGAATTTTTAGTGCAATAAATTCTTTTCCTATTTTGCTCATTCTGTAAAGTTTAAATTCTATGTTGTTAGTTTTGATCATCCTTCCCAATGTCATTTTTTAGTCATTTCCAACTCTTCAAGACTCCCTTTAAGGTTTTCTTGGCAAAGATGCTGGGGTGGTTTTGTCATTTCCTTCTCCAGCTCATTTTTCAGATGAGGAAACTGAAATAAACAGAGTTAAGTGACACGACCAAAGTCAAACAGCTAGTAAGTATCTAAAGCTAAATTTGAACTCAAGTAAAGGAGTCTTTCTGATTTCAAGCTCAACACTCTTTTCACTGTTTCCTAGTAACTCCAAATTCCATATGCCTCATTTATTAATTTTTTTCTTGCTGAGGCAATTGGGGTTAAGTGCCCAGGTTCACACAGCTAGGAACTATTAAGTGTCTGAGGCCAGATTTGAACTCAGGTTCTCTTGACTTCAGAGCCAGTGCTCTGTCCACTATGCCATCTAACTGCCCCACTTATTAATTTTTTTTAAAGAGGTGCTTATATAATATATAGATGCTCTCATTTTAAAGCACATTGTAGTTCCTCACCATGGGAAGAAAACATTGATTTCAAAAGTTTGGTCATTCAAAGAAAATTTCCTCTTTCATAAGTAGCAGCCAGTTTCTTCTCTGAATTTTTTTGGTACCCTTAACCAGCTGCTTGTTTTGATTGTCTCTGCCAGTACCCATCTATCTACTCGTTATGTTTTTAAAGGTCCATTTATAGTTAACATGTTATGAATGAGGTGTTTTTTTCCCTTGGCAGCTTTACACTGATTTTTGATGCTAACAGGGGAAGCCCTGACATTACTAATGATACTTTTTTTTTTTTTTTTTTAACTGTGAGCAACCAACCAACCCAGCCACATACCCAGCCCTTGGCAAGTCATCTCTAACTCACACACCATTCAACTAACATGATTTCCAAAGGAATGTTGGATAGAAAAAGCAAAGATGAAAAGGAAAATGGAATTGAAGTTTGTGTAGTGTCTGAAGCATGGATAGGAAAGGATGATCAAAGAGAATAATATTTAAAATTTAAAGGGTAATTTCTTCCCTGATTTCCTTGTGCCTGTGACATCATCAGTATTGGTATTTTTCTAGGGTCATTTCCTTCCCTTTCAGCAGCTTAGAAACCTCATGGTGTTCCCAGGGACACATCTTCCTCCCAGAGTCTCACCCAAGCTGACTCCTTCCCTTCCCCCTCACCTCTGCCTTGCTGCTGCCATTTGCTTCAGGAGCAGAGCTTTGTGTAGCTGCTATACTAGAAATAAAGAAAGATAAAGGAGCCAAACTGTTGTTTTTTTTTTAAATGAAAGGAGTCACTGTTTGACTGTACTGTGTGTCCAAGTGTTAACAGGATGAGGAACGCATTCTGTTCATGTTCTCTTGTAGCCTTGAACTTGAGAATGTTCAAATTTTTCTCTTTCCTTTTCATTGCATCCCACAGAAAGGTTATTCCAAATTCACTTGGCAGTAATCAGACAAGCTATTTCCTAATCCTCAAAATAACTTTCACTGTGAGTGTTTCCCAAATATCTTAAAATATATCCATGAACTTCATCTACACTTCACGTAGTGCATTTTTTGGATATAAAAACTAAAACTTAAAGAACTAACAGATGATAAATATTTAAATATTACTAGCCTAGATGAAAAGAGAAGGAATTACAACTCATTGAAAATCAAATCTTTAATGATTAAAGAGAAGAAAATAGATCATCAGAGCTCCAAAGATTCTTTTTATTTATCTCTTTGGCTATTCAAATTAACTCCATTAAAAAATTAAAATGAAATTAACAATAAATTAAAGTTTTTTTTTTTTAAAAACCTTTGAGTAAAAGTTTTGTAAGTAAGAACATCTTCTGTAAACAATTTTTGGATTTGGAAATTATTCTCTTAAAAAAATCCTCCCTCCATTTTGTGAATGACCAAAATTACTACAAGGAGAAGTCATTGTGTAGCTATGATAGACATTTTCTAGAGATATAATCTAATCCGCTTTTGGAAATTTGTCAGAAAAGAGATGATGAGGTCCAAAGCTACCCCATTGCAAAAGGATGAAATGACTGAAATAAAAGGACCAAATGGTTAATATCTTTCCTCCCTTTTTTCCCTCTTTAATCATCTAAGATGCTCAATCTGCCAAAAAAACAAACCCAATCCAACCAAACCCAAAACAACAAACAACAACAACAACAACAACAACAACAACAACAACAACAACAACAACAACAACAACAACAACAAAATACTACTGGATAAGTCTTGGTTTCCCTATGGGATAATCCAATCTGATTCTGTGATAGTGTATTTCTCCCTAATTAGTAACACAGAGAGAAATATCTCTCTTTCAATGTCTCTACTTCCTTTTCCCCAGCTTTAATTGTAGGCATTCCTTAAGATCTTATCTGTGGACCTATCCTCTATTTCTTTCTGTATTCCTTTGATGATCTCATTCATTCTCATGGCTATTATGATCATTTCTAGTGCCAATGGAGTGAGATGAGGAGGGTGCTCCTCATTTCCCACCTCAGGCAGATTCTTGAGCCCATGATTCTCAACCTGTGGCTGGAATGGGATTACATCATATTGTACCTTCTTTCCTCTGGTACATGGTCTTATGGAATCTTGAAAGTTGAAGAACTAGGCCTTTACTGGCAAGTTTCTCTATTACATAAGGAAAAGAAAGCACCCATATGAATTAACAAGACGCATAAATTAGTACAAACCATAGGGAAACAAATATTATGTTTCAGTTTAGCTGATGACATTATGGACAAGGAGAAAAAAACCAAAGAATTTACTTTAAAGATCATCAGTTTTACACATATGAACAAAAGCATAAAGATAGGAAGGGAAAAAGTACACTTAGGAACCAATATGTAGTCTAATTTGTTTGGGTTTATTTAAGAGAGGAATGGAGCAAAGGTTAGGGATTAGGGTGTGGATGGTCTTAAATGCCAGACATCAAAGCAATGGGAAGATTTTTTTTAACTCAGAAGAATGATGAAATCAAAACAATATTTAGCAAGATTAATCTGGTGAAGAATATGTAGGCTAATTCAAATAATGGAGAAAATGGAGGAAGGGACATCATTTAGGAAACTACCATAATACTCCAGGTGTAAGATGGTAAGTTTCTGAGTTAGAAGTTCATGGAAATAGAAAAGTGATGGCTAGAAGAGCTAAAAGGAACCTTAATTCATCCAGTCCAATCTCTTTACTTTAATAATGATGAACTTTGTCCTCTGATTCCAAATCTGGAATTTTCTTTTGAACTTTCTATGCTTTTCAATTTTTTAGATCTAGATGACTGGAAAAATGACAATGTCATCCATAGAGAAATTCAGGAGACAGAACTTTTTTGGAGAAATGATAAGCTGACGAATTAAGATGAGGAGACCACATTGTATAATAGAAACACTACTATTTCTAGATTCTGAGAGCCTGGGTTCAAAGCCTGCCTTCAATGTTGCCTGTGTTATAAAGTCCCACTCCCTGCTACAGTTTTATAAATTTATGTGGAATTTGAGATGCCAGTAGATATTTCCAGCAAATAACTGGACATTTGGGACTAGAACTCAAGAGAAAGATCCTTCAATCTAATTATAAACTTCCAGAAATACTTTCTCTGTGGTCCAGGAATATCCATTCATTATTCTTATTTCTTCCCTGGTACAATTACCTTCATGGTTTTTCCTGAGTTTAATAAACTTATAGGAATTTTCACTTGATAGAGGGGCAAGTAAAACAAAATGAACCTTACCCAAGGTGATTTATTCCAAATGCCTATTGATGTTTTGTGTATATATTTAACTGTTTACATAAGGTATCATCCTTCATGAAGGTAGGGACTATTTTCAATATGTTTGTCTCTGGTAAATTCAATTTATCTCTGATAAATTAGCATAGAAAAGTGCTTTGCAGTGGTCCTCAAACTTTTTAAATAGGGGGCTGGTTCTCTGTCCCTCAGACTGTTGGAGGGCTGGACCATAGTAAAAACAAAACCTCACACTTTGTCTCTGCCCCTCAGTCCATTTGCCATAACCTGGTGGACTGCATAAATGTCTGCAGAGGGCCCATGTGGCTCTCAGGCCGCAGTTTGAGAATCCCTTCGAGTCTAGGCACTTAATTAACGTTTGTTGTTGGATTAGATTTGTTTATGTCAATTTCTCTACCTGGAATTCCCTACCTTCCTTCCATACAGTGAATGACCCCCCTCTTCGTCCCCCAATTTGACACATATCTATTTCTTCTAAATAGCAAAATTTTCCCCATCCTTCAAGCTCAACCCATAAATTATCTTCGGCATCTAGCCTGCCATAAATACTCTGGCCAGAAGTGCTCTCTATTTTTTGAATATCTAAGGGAATTTTGTTTGAATCATTTCTATAGCACTTAATATGAACTGTTTTGCAATGTAATGATTTCTGTTCACTTTTTTCTCTTACTATATTATCCTTCTAAAGGACAAGTCTTGTGTTTTGCATATTTTTGTATCATACATGCAACATAGTATATTACATACATATTTATTGAATTGATGAATAAGTAAAAAAAAAAACTGACCTTTGGTATGATATAATAGTCCTGCTAATATTGTCCTAAGATTGTCTATTATCTGTCTCTCATTCCCAGAAGGGTAAGCACTGAAATAGTTATAGGAGTACCTACTCAAAATATTGTTCTGGAAGTATCTTTCACTTCATTCTCTTTTGTTTTGTTTCATTACAGTCTGATTCAGTTCTGAAAACAAATAAAACAAAACAAAACCTTTCATATTTTTACTTTTATTTCAGTAAGACTTTGAGCTCTGGGAAAATTATTTACAATGTAGAGGCATGACAATAATGTTTGTATCCCCAAATCTTAGCAGAGTGTCTGGCAGGTAAAAAATTATACTTAATAAATGCATTTCTGTTTCTATTTCAAACCTGACATTGTCCAGCACAGAAATTCTAGGTTAACCAAATTCTGGAACCAGCTATCACAACAGACTAGTTCACTCAATTGTCATTAAGATATAATAGTGGTTCCATGGTTTAGTTTACTGTATCTAGTAGAATGTTTGATGGTGGTTCCTCCTTTAACCTTGTATCCTTGGAGTTGGATACTGAGAAATCTAGTTACATTATTTCAATTAAATGACCTTCTTCTGGGAGCTTACCTTACAAAGGGAAACAAGAGAGAACCAGAAAAAAATGTCCTTCTGTTGTAGAGCTGCTAAACAAATTCTGACTTGTATGTAGTAAAAAAAAAAAAAAGAAAAGAAAAAAAAAGTTTTGTGCCTTGAGAAATTGATAGTTTCAGAGAAAAATGGGAAGAACTAATTGATGCAAAGCAAATTTAGTAGAACTAAAAGAAGACTCAGTTAATCACATTAAGTACCTACTTTGTGTCAGGCATGGTTTTGAGTATGATCAGAGGAAAAATAACTTTGAAGGATTTTAGAATCAATATAATGAAAAAACCACAACTAAAGATGAAACATGTTAATTAACTTCTGTCAGAGATGTAATAGATTTAAAATGCAGAAAGAGACACATTTTTAGGCATAGTCTATGTGGAATTTTTTTTTTTTATTGGATCATGCATGTTTGTGATCAGGAGTTTATTAGGGAGCTTTATTTATTTATTTTCTTGCTCAGTGTAAGATAGCAGAAAATTCAGATAAAGAAAATCAGATAAAAGCAAAAAGTCAGACTTTGAAAATTAATAAAATAATATTCATAATAGTAGTAATAAATTTAAAGCAGGAGAACTCTAAAAAAGAGATAAAATTATTTGTTTTCTCCCTTGTATGATTTTACCTATTATTTTTTCCATGAAATGTAAAAAATCCCCCAACATAAAAGACATTAAATCGAATAATATGTATCAAGCGTCTATTATGTGCAAATCAGTATGCTGAACATTACAGATACAATGACAAAAATGACGAAATTCCATTCTTTAAAGAACTTTGGGTCATTTGGATGGCAAAGACTAACAGCTAAGTTTTAGAGGGTTTGTAATAAGAAAAATAATTCCTGGGACCCTGTCATGTAGTCAGGTTTAGCTTTTCCTAATATTTTATGACCCTGGGCAAGTCACCTAGCCCTGTTTGCCTTAGGTCTTCATCTGTAAAATGTGTTGGAGAAGAAAATGGCAAGCGACTGCAGTATCTCTGCCAAGAAAATTCTGAATGGGGTTATGGAGAGTCGGAAATGACTGAAATGATTCAACAACAAAAACATGTGTCAGATACTGTTAAGGGCTGGCCATGCAAAGAAAAGCAAAAACTGTTTCTGTTCCCAAGGAACTCACAATTTAATGAAGGGGAGCCACTTTCAAAGAACTCTGTACAAACAAGAGATATATAGGCTAAATTGGAGGCTATCTAAAATGTGAAGGCACTGACATCAATAGGGCTTGGGAGAGCCTTCTTGCAGAAGGTGGGACTTTAGCTGTAACCCGAAGAAAACATGGAAGCAGGAAGCAGAGGTGATGAAAGAGAGGGAATTCTAAGTAAGGGAAACAGCCAGAGAAACTGCAGAGTGTTGGAATGTGTATTGTGCTTACTTGAGGAATACAAAGAAGGCCAGTATCATTATCATGAGGAAGCTAAATATGCTCCATAAAGTATTTTAAGATTAACAATTATTTGTTGTTGTTGAGGAAATCGGGGTTAAGTGACTGACCTAGGTGTCACATAGCTAGTAAATGTCTGAAGCTAAATTTGAATGCAGGCCCTCCTCTGTATCCACTGCACACTTAGATATCGCAAATTGCTTCCTCTTTCCTTTTCTCCCTTCTTCCTTCTCTCTGTCTCTCTCTGTCTCTCTCTGTCTCTCTGTCTCTCTGTCTCTCTCTCTCTCTCTGTCTCTCTGTCTCTCTCTCTCTCTGTCTCTCTCTCTCTCTGTCTCTCTCTGTCTCTGTCTCTGTCTCTGTCTCTGTCTCTCTCTGTCTCTTTCTCTGTCTCTGTCTCTCTGTCTCTCTCTCTGTCTCTCTGTCTCTCTCTCTGCCTCTCTCTCTCTCTCTCTCTCTCTCTCTCTCTCTCTCTCTCTCTCTCTCGTCTTGGGCAAAGTGCTTTATGTCTCTTAGCCTCAGTTTTCTCATCTGTAAAATGAAGATATATTACAAGGTTATTGACAGGAACTGAAGGAGACATACTATGGATAGTGCTTGGCAAATCTTAAAGTTCTCTATCACTGTTCATTGTTACAAACCGCAAACTTTCAGAATTCCATTTTATAGTTAAGTATCACCTTGAGGAAGTGGGACTGCTTTTCTAGTTGCAGTTGATCAGTTTCTGTCTTGTCCAACTCTCCATGACCCTAGAGATCCATAGCACACCAATTTTATGCATTTGTTTTTCTTGGCAATTATTATAGTAGTTTGCTATCTCCTCCTCTAGTGGATTAGCCAAATAGAAGTTAAGTTATATGTCCCAGCTAGTAAGTGTTTGAGGTCAAATTTGAACTCAGCTCTTCCTGACTCCATGCCCAAAGCTCTATCCACTGAGCCACCTAGATGCCTACTTCTCAAATACATTCTTCTATTTGATCTGGACATGGAGTAGAATCTAAACCACCTTATCATAGATTTAGAGCAGGAAGACATCCCAGAGTTCATGCAGTTCAATATTTCCATTCTACTGATAACAAAATCTGAGGTCCAGAGAGGTTAATCAACTTGTATGAAGTCACACAGAGCCAAGGATTTGAACTTAGAGCTCCTCATTCCAAATCCAGTCTGCCTTCCCTTGCATCAAACTGCCTCTGGAGTTTGTACCACAGAAGTCATAAACATGGCTTTGAATTCAAAACAACCATTTCCATTCAATTCTCTAAGATCCCACCCACCGTCCTAGGAAAGAATTTTGACCAACATAATTTGTTGGAGGTCTTTATATACCCAAGAGTGGATGAACACTGCTTGAGATAGTTTAGTTACTTTTAAAAGATAACAAATTTGATGAAGAAACTCAGAAACTGAAAACTGACAAATAGAATAAACAAGTTTATCACATTTCCTGAAAGGGGAACATGGGAAAGCTTGCCAAGTGGACTGGAAAACTAACTAACCTCAGACCATGCTGAAGTGCATGCAGAACAGTATCTAAATTTCAGCTTCTAGGAATTTCGATCATTTCCTCACATAAAATTGTTAAGTTACAGAAGGTTCTCCTCCTCTCTCCCTTCCTCCTTTCAAGTAAACAGTCTGATTCTAAAGCAATGCTGCTGACATTGGGAGAAATCATTCAGTTTACCTGTCTATGTTGTGTTTCATGCCTTGCTCCATTTCATTCTGGGTTCCTCAGTGAGGAGCTGTGGCATCTGTTTATTAGTTAAATTGGGGAATT
Organism: Sminthopsis crassicaudata; assembly: GCF_048593235.1. Taxonomy (NCBI): domain Eukaryota; kingdom Metazoa; phylum Chordata; class Mammalia; order Dasyuromorphia; family Dasyuridae; genus Sminthopsis; species Sminthopsis crassicaudata. The sequence continues at coordinate 163,629,676 of NC_133620.1, forward strand.
TACTTTCTCACACATCTTCATTGATATAATAGATACTGGTTTATTTCAGGGCTGCCAAAAAAAAGCACCAATAAAAACTCCACATTTATCTCTTTTTAAAAACATTTTCTTAGCAGTACATAGTGACTTTGCTGGCTCAAAGACTACTCATCTCAAAAATATGTTTTGATTATGATTATATTGATGTTCTTAATTGCTGCATTAAGAAATCTGAAAGGGCAAGGAGAACTAAAACATAGTTCTCCATAATCTTTTTTTTTTTTTAGTTCTTTCTGGTCATCTTTAAAAGCACTATCGGACTATCTATACTGCTACTCTCTAGGACTCTAGGACCATATCATGTGTCTTGATAGAATAATATTGTATATCTTAGTGTGGAACTGGAAAAACATGAAAAAAGATATGAAAAATATGGCCCCTCAGTAAAGAGCAGATTGTCTTCTTTTCTTTTCCTTTCCTGAGCTTCTAATTATAATGTTCTCATTGACATGATGCAGAAGAAAGAATTCTAAGTTTAGAATCAGAATTTAAATCCTGATTATGAGTCAAATTAGTTAGAGGTATTTAAGCAGCACAGTGGAACCTAAATCTAGTCAGGAAAACCTGAATTTAAATTCACCCTCAGAAGTTACTAATTATGTGACTCTGAGCAAGTTATTCAATATCTTTTTTTTTATTTCAGCTTCTTCAACTGTAAAATGGAGATGGTAATAGAACTTACCTACCATTATTGTTGTAAAAGTTGAATGATATGTTTGCAAAGAAAGTGCCTAATAAATGCTTATTTACTTTATTTATAAATCTCAATTTTCCCAAAAGCAAATGAATGGATTAGATGATGTGTCATGTCCTTTCCATTTTTAGATCTAGGATTCATGACCTTCAGAGGAGCATCTTTATAGCAAGTATAGCTGACCAATGATACCTCTTCTTTGGGTGTATAGACTGCCTTTCTTTATAAAATTCAAGGAACTTCTCATCTCTTAGATATTGGCATGGGACCCAATGAGTTCATGACATGCAGCCTTTATTACTCCTGTTTTTTCAAATGAAGAAAGTAAGCCATTATGGATAAACCTCTATAAAGCTATGTTTATTCAACAGTTGACCTGGCTCTTAACTTTTGAATCCCACCAACCCTTGCAACTGTGGCCACTTAACCCATACTTATAGGTTTAGTCATGCCTTAGGTCTGGTTTCAATCTCTGTCTGGTTTAGGGAACTCTAAGGACTTCAAAATGTGGTATATTGGAAGAACCTTTGGACTTCTTCCTGAATCAGAATCAGAAGACCTGCATTTGTGTCATGACTTTGTTATTACATACCTAAGTGATTGTTGAAGAAGACCTTTTGTGTTACTCTCCTCATATGTTGGGTAAAATCATTTGTTTAACTAATAATTAAAGTTTCTTCTAGCTCTATATCCTAAAATTTGGGCTTAACATCATCAGTCTTACTGCTGGTTCCTCTCAAATCTTTTAGCCATCCCTGCTGTCCCATTCTTGTCTTGTTCCTAGTGATCAAACTCTTTTAATCCTACCTGTTTCCATGTATATCCTATTCCCCAGGTCCCATAGTCCCTACCTTGGTTGTCTGAGAATGATGGTATTTAAAGTGAGGGATGCCTGAATTCAGCTTTTGTTCTAGACACTAATAATGTGTCCCTGGAGAAAACTGAGCCTCAGTTTCCTCATTTGTAAAACAAGTGACAAAATCTACTTCATAAAGCTTGTTAGTAGGGTCAAATTAAATAAGCTATGTGAAGCACTTTGCAAACCATAAAACTTAGATATATGCTATTTATCATCATCATCATCATCATCATCATCATCATCATCATCATCACTCACATTGTTGTTATTACCTTAGTTACCCCAGATCTTCACTTGACTTTAGCATTCTATGCAAGATATTAGGTTTTTTTTTTCATGACTCATTTTATTCTAAAGAGATCTCCATGACATAACAGTCAAACCTACTTAATGCCAACAGTCTATCTTCCTGGACCTTTATTCCTTTCCTGCTACCAATGCTGTGTTATTGCCATGCTTCTGACTCCTCATTTCAGTGGTCTATTTCAAGGCCATGAGGCTGACCAGTGATCAGTCTAGATGTTCTGCATACTTTCTTGGACACTCTCTATAGACCATTCAGACTTCTTTCTGTTACCTACATCTGAGAACTTCCTGGGTTTTCTTTGTATTCCTTTTTCTGCTTCTTACCCTATTCCCATCAAGGAATGCATATTTTCTGGCTATAACTCTGTTCTTGTCTGTCCTATTTCAATCAGACCTTGTCCTGACTTCTAGAAATCTATTGTGATAGTTTACTTTAATGGGTTTTAAAAATGCTCTGTTCTGCAGGAAGGGACATAGACTCTTTAAAAGAGAATGGTCTGTGTTATAGAACAGGCTGTAAAAATTGCAGGAGAGTCCTAGCAATTTGAATTTAAAAAATGAATTTAAGTATTAAATGTAATATCAAGCTATTGATGAGAAAGTAGAGAACACTGGAGGATGGTGGTGAGAAAGAAGAGGAAATGATGTCTGATTAAAAAAGTGGCCTTGATCTTTTTTTTTCCTCTGTGGCTTCTGCCAAGTATCTTATAAAAGAAAACAAGAGCTTTGAGAAGACAAAGACTAAAAAACCTGGGAAAATGCCAGTAGTTAAAGAGCAAGAAGCTAAATGAACATGATTATGAAAGGATCTTGCAAAGATTGAATGACCAGTGCTTCAAAGTTCTGCAAAAGGTCAGAGGCATAAGACTGAAATAAATGAGAGGAAGAGTTAAAGATGTTTTTCCTGAGTGTTAATAGGAAAAGCACCTTTTTCTTAATAATGATTCAGTGGGCCTACTATAATAAAAAATTTCATATTAAATTAAAGTATTTTCTTATTGTAGACCTATAAACAAGAGGATGCTTGGCACATAATGGGTGCCTAGTAAGTACTTGCTGTATTGTTGAATTGATTTGAGGAAAGTATTTCCCTACAGTGGGAAGACCATTTGAGAATTGGTCATTATAGAAAGAGCACTGAATTTGGAAAGAAGACTAAGATCTGAGTCTCATCTTTGTAACTTGGTCCCTTGGTCACTTGTCACTTGTCTTTGTTCTGATTCTCTAGTTGTTAAAAAAAGGGGGATTGGACCAGAGAATCTCTAAGGTTTCCTCCAGTTTTTAGGTCCTTGAAAAAAGATAAGATAGGAAGTGGGTGGCCTTGGTTACCTTAGTTTGGTAACTCATTGGAGTTGAGCTATTTATCTGAGCCAGTAAGAAGGAAAGACTTTGGGAAGATATTCCTTTTGCTCTTAACTCATTTTATCCAGTTGGCTTATTTCTCAGATTTATTGAGAATCCATCTTTGGTTCTGGACACAGAAAGCTAAAACATAAAAAAGACATTTTACTTCAAGGATGTTGTGTCCTGATTTCTAGAGCCCCAAGTTAGGGTGCCAACATACCGTGCTTTCTAGAGTCCCTGTGCTGAGGTGATTAAAATATTGTATCCTGTTTTCTAGAGCTCCCAAGTTGGGATGAGAAAATGTACTGTGCTTTCTAGAGCTTCCATGCCAGGGTGATTAAAACATACCATCTTGGTGGAAGAGTGATGAGGCAGGATCCCGAAGGTAATGGAAATATGGAGTCCATTTATTCTTTCTCCTTTTTATACTCTCATACCCTTATGTAACAAAAACAGCACTGGGCATATGCCAAGTATATACTGCATACATGGGGACCACATAAATAACTTGCTATTGTATGTAGTTTGCCACCTGGTATCACTGCTTCAATCACAACACAGGTTGTCACTGCCCCCTGACTTCTCAGGAAGTCTGAGATCTCTTAGGGGAGATGGGGAGCCAAACCAGACATTGTCAGCAGGTTCCTTCTGGGCTAAAGGGTCCTATACCTCTCCCAGAGTTCCTCCACTGTCTATGACTCTCTACACAAGGAGAAGTACTAAATGAGAACTATATGTTTGGTGAAATCAAATCAATAATAATAATATCAAATTCATGGGCCATATTGGGGGGGGCGTAAAGAATGCAACACTTATTAAATGCTTACATCTACAGAGCAGCTTTAGATGTTATCTATTAGGGGACTATGGGCAAGCCACTTAGTCTGAGGTTACTTCATTGTTAAAATGGAGATAATAAAAAGATACTGAGGATCAAATGCTATCATATTTGTAAAGTACTTGGTATAGTGTCTGGCACATAATAGATGCTATATAAGTACTTATTCCATTCATTTCCTTCCCTTGATCATCTAGCTGCCTTCTGAACTGAACCACATGATCTATGTTCCTTTTACATTTCCATGGAAAATAATTTTTAAAAAATATTGTTTATTCTCAATGGACACTTTAGAACCCTTACCTTTTGTTTGTAATTTCTTATAGGGAGACAAGTCTCAGTGGTCTTATGTAGGGACAAGGATGAGGAAGAAGCAATGAACTGGGACCAAAATGATTACACAGGAACTATGAAGAAAAAGTTAGTTATTATAATATTTCTTAAGCAAACCTCTCCCAGCAGACTGGAGTTCTCTTCTTGTTCAGAACAGGCTTTCCTCTTGGATCCTCAAACTAAATTCCAGCTTCTGGATTGAGGGTGGCTGTTAGCCTTCATTTAAGAAGCTATACAGCTGTAGACACTAATATTAAAAAAAAGCTCAGAAAACTCTAAAATAGGATCATGTCCTTATTTCAGAAGCAGTAGAGGAGAAGAATTGGCTATATGGAGCTAGATGAGAAGGACCGTAGCCTGGAGGAGGGGTTGGAGTGTAGAGATTACAATTAGAAAAGACCAGCAAGTCAAAGGCTGCTGAAAATGGTCTGAATTGTTCAAATTAAGATGGCTCTTCCATCACTGATACTTCAGCTTCCTTCACCTCAGAACTGCAGAAGATAATCAAAGAAGATCTATATACCTAAGTAAATCTTTAACATCATATTTGGAAAATGGAATGTCATTTTGGAATATATTTCTGTGTAAGAAAACTGAAGCTTAAGGTGCAAGGCAGCTAATAAGAGACTAAATTTTATTGTAATAGCTAGCATTTACTATGTGCCAAGGTTCTATAATTATTATCTAATTTGATTTTTGCAACCCTGTGATATAGGAGTTACTGTATCCCAATTTTATAAATTTGGAAGCTGTCAAACAGAAGTTAAGTGATGCAAAGTCACATAAGCCAGGGGTACACAGATAGTAAATATCTGACACTGGATTTGAACTGGGTTCTTTCTGAGTCTAAAGTCATGCTCTATCCATTGTGCCTTCTACTCCTTGAGGTAATTCTGAGGGCATATATAAAGCCAATTTCTCAGCTCAGTCTACTAGTAAAAGGATCTACATCATGGAAGACTGAATAGTTAATATTTGCAGAAATGAAGTTATCTCCTGAGAAAAAGCTAAGCACTTGGGAAAGATTATTAGGACACACTGTCTGCTTGTTTTTCTTCAAGATAGGGGATCTAATGCATTGGATAGTGCCATAAATTGACCTAATTTTCAAAGTACTCATTTATCTAGTTGGTCAATGACATGGATCTTTATCCAACAGATATTAGACGGGAACTACAATGCCTGAGACTAAGAAATTTCAGTCTTATTATAAGTGACATTAAGAAAGCTTAAGGCAAACTGGAATCATTGCATTTCAAATTTCACATTTTGTTCTCCCATCACATTTAGATATGACTAAATTTCTCTCTATCTCTGTCCAGTCCCTTTTTTGCTTATACATGGTTTGGATTTTTGTGCCCATTGTGCTACTAATGAGCTTTGTGACTGTGGGTTTGCTTTTCTGGATCTTAGTCTCCCCATTTGTAAAATATGTTTTTAGACCAGATGATCTTTAAGACTCCTTCCAACAGCAGCATTTTTTAATTCTAGGAAGTTTTTTTTGTTTTTTTCATGTCATTTTGTAAGAAATGAAAAAGCCAACTTTTGAACTCTACATTTATACATTTAGGAAGCATTTATTAGGCTCCTATTACTCCCTCACCATAATTTACTATTACCAATTCTTTAATGTTAATCACAGGAACTTACCATTCAATATATCACTCAGGTTGACACTGAACTATTTGATTTTTTTAAATTTTACTATGATCCCTTAGGGAGGTGAATAGATGGTTAAAAAGATGGTTAGGTGAGAATGAGATTTATGTTTTTGGATCATGACTCAAAAGATAAAAATGATAAATATTGTCAGAGACAGTGTAATAAAGATTTGGGAGAATCCTTCCCTCAGATCTTGTAATCTAAGCAAAAGAGGAGGGAAAATATAAGGGAGGAAGAAGGATATCTAGATCTAGATCTAAATATGTATGATACACACACACACACACATATACAACGAGTTAAATAGCATAAAAGCAAAGGGCTAAGAAGAATTTGGAATAGAGATTAATATCTTATCCTGGAGGTAATAGGAAGCCACTGAAATTTATTTAGTAAGTGACTTGTGTGTGTGTGTGTGTGTGTGTGTGTGTGTGTGTGCATGTGTGAGTGTTTATATGTTTATATTTATGGAGGTGAGTGGGGAGACAACAATGATCAGACGTTCATTTTAGGAAAATAACTATAGGATGAATTGGAGTGAAAAGAAACTTGAGAAAGGAAGATCAACCATTTATAAAAGGTGTGAAGTGATAAGGAGTTTCACCAGAGAAGTAGCCATGAGAATGGACAGAACAGGACTTATATAAGTGATACCATGAAGGTAAGATCAACAAGACTTTAAAACATATTGGAAATGTGAGAGAGAATCAAAGATGACATTTAGGTGGTGAGTTTGGGTGACTGGGATGATAATAACCTTAAAAGGACCAAACTCCTCCCAATGCCTTCTTTTATAAAAGGCAAAAATTAGACTTTTTGGTTATTTTCTTCAGTATCTGCTCTTTTGTCTGGTTTCAAATTTTTGTCAAACCAAGAATCCCTTATTATTAAACAATTCAATATAATCAGAGGAACATTGTACATATTTACCAAGTTTAGGCGATATTGTTGTTTGATTATATTTGATAAAACATTTCATGCTACCTTTGTGGAAAAGATAAGAAAAATGGGCTAGACAACAGAGCAATTGAATATATTTGTAACTGGTTAAAAGGTTAGACTCAAAGAATGATTACTATTCCTTTCACATTAGCTTTCTAAGATGCTTTTAGAGGAGTGTCCCAGGGACTTTGTACTTTGTTCTTTGCTGTAGTGAATATTTCAATTGGAGAAAAAAATCTGGAGAAAGAACTGATAAAAAGAAGTATGTATAGAAAAAAGGAAATTTACATGATTTTATTTATGTATTTATTTATGTATGTATTTATGTATTTATTTATTTATGATTTATGTATTTAAAAGGAATAACAAGTTGTATACAATAGACCTGTAGTTTCCTGTGCAATTATTTCTTAAAAAATATACTATGTTATGGGAATGTCTGTTTTATTCCATGAATTAAATATAAAATAAATAAAAATTTAAAAAAGAAGGTAAAAGAAAAAAAATAGATCTAGCAATTGATTTTATGTCCATTATATGAATATAGCTCAGGTAATTACACGTAGGTTCTTCAGGAGGTTGGTTTTAGAATTATGAATATTTTGGCTACAAGCAATTCATAAAGATCAGTATTAAGGAACAGAATAAGTGTGATATGGATAAGTAGAAGAAGTATCCACACCAACAAAAATAATTTTTTTATTGACAGTACATATGTATGGGTAATTTTTTTTTTTACAACATTATCCCTTGCACTCACTTCTGTTCGGACTTTTCCTTTCCCTCCCTCCACCCCATCCCTTACATGACATGCAGTCTTATATATGTTAAATATGTTATAGTATATACTAGATACAATATATGTGTGCAGAACTGAACGGTTCTTATGTTGCACAGGAAGAATTGGATTCAGAAGGTAAAAATAACCTAAGAAAGAGAACAAAAATGCAAACAGTTTACACTTATTTCCCAGTGTTCCTTCTCTGGGTTTAGCTGATTCTGTCCATCATTGATCAATTGGAACTGAATTAGGTCTTCTCTTTGTCGAAGATATCCATGTCTATCAGAATACATCTGATCACCTGGTTATGCTCATTTCACTCAGCATCAGTTCATGTAAGTCTTTCCAAGTCTCTCTATATTAATCCTGCTGGTCATTTCTTACAGAACAATAATATTTCATAACATTCATATACCATATTTTACCCAACCATTCCCCAATTGATGGGCATCCATTCATTTTCCAGTTTCTAGCCACAACAAAAAGGGCTGCCACAAACATTTTGACATATACAGGTCCCTTTCCCTTCTTTAGTATCTCTTTGGGATATAAGCCCAGTAGTAACACTGCTGGATCAAAGAGTATGCACAGATTCATAACTTTTTGGGCATAATTCCAGATTGCTCTCCAGAATTGTTGCATTTGTTCACAACTCCACCAACAATGCATCAATGTCCCAGTTTTCCCACATCCCCTCCAACATTCATCATTATTTTTTCCTGTTATCTTAGCCAATCTGACAGGTTCTCTGGGGTTCTCTAAGTATACCATCATCTCATCTGCAAAGAGTGATAATTTGGTTTCCTCATTACCTACTCTAATTCCTTGAATCTCTTTCTCGGCTCTTATTGCCGAGGCTAGTGTTTCTAGTACTATATTGAATAGTAATGGTGATAGTGGGCAACCTTGTTTCACTCCTGATCTTACTGGGAATGGTTCCAGCTTTTCCCCATTACATATGATGCTTATTGACAGTTTTAAATATATGCTCATGACTATTTTAAAATAGTCCATTTATTTAAAAGTCCATTTATTCCTATATTCTCAAGTGTTTTTATTATGAATGGATATTGGATTTTGTCAAATGCTTTTTCTGCATCTATTGAGATGATCATATGGTTTTTGCTAATTTGGTTATTGATATAGTCAATTATGCTAATAGTTTTCCTAATGTTGAACCAGCCCTGCATTCCTGGTATAAATCCTACTTGGTCATAGTGTATTATCCTGGGAATTATTTTCTATAATCTTTTTGCTAATATTTTATTTAAGATGTTAAAATTAATATTTATTAGGGAGATTGATCTATAATTTTCTTTCTCTGTTTCCAACCTACCTGGTTTAGTTATCCATGTCTGTGTCATAAAAGTAATTTCACAGGACTTGTTCAATTCCTATTTTTTCAAATAGTTTATATAGCATTGAAGTTAATTGTTTTTTAAATATTTGGTAGAATTTACATGTAAATCCATCTGGTTCTGGGGAATTTTTTCTTAGAGAGTTGATTAATAGCTTGTTCTATTTCTTTTTTCTAAGATGGGACTGTTTAACCAATGTACTTCTTCCTCTGTTAATCTGGGAAAGCTATATTTTTGAAGGTATTCTTCTATTTCATTTAAGTTATCCAATTTATTGGTATAAAGCTTGACAAAGTAATTCTTAATTATTGCTGTAATTTTCTTTTCATTAATGGTGAGTTCTCCCATTTAATTTTTAAGACTAACAATTTTATTTTTCTCTTTCCTTTTTAAAATCAGATTTACTAAGGATTTACCTATTTTGTTGGTTTTTTCATAGAACCAACTCTTAGTTTTATTAATTCATGCAATGGATTTTTTACTTTCAACTTTATTAATATCTCCTTTTACTTTTAGAATTTCAAGTGTATTGTTTGACTGGGGTTTTTTAATTTGTTCATTTTTAGTTGCAAGCCCAATTCATTGACCTTCTCTTTCTCTATTTTATGCAAGTAGGCCTCTAAAGATATAAAATTTCCTTTTATTACTGCTTTGGCTACATCCCACATCTCGTTATTGTCATTTTCTTGGGTGAAGTTATTAATTATGTCTATAATTTCCTGTTTCACCCAATCATTCTTTAGTATATTATTTAGTTTCCAATTGTTTTTTGGTTTATTTTCCCCTGGCTTTTTATTGAATGTAATTTTCATTGCATTGTGATCTGAAAAGGATGCATTTACTATTTCTGCCTTACTGCATTTGATTTTGAGGTTTTTATGTCATAATATATGGTCAATTTTTGTATAGGTTCCATGAACTGGTGAGAAGAAAGTGTACTCCTTTCGGTCTCCATTTAGCTTTCACCAAAGATCTATCATATCTAACTTTTCTAGTATTCTATTTACCTCTTTGACTTCTTTCTTATTTATTCTGTGGTTTTATTTATCTAATTCTGAGAGTGCAAGGTTGAGATCTCCCACTATTATAGTTTTGCTGTCTATTTCTTCTTGCAGCTCTCTTAATTTCTCCTTTAAGAATTTAAATGTTTTCCACTTGGTGCATATATGTTTAATATTAATATTGCTTCATTATCTATGCTATCCTTTAGCAAGATATAGTGACCTTCCTTATCTATTTTAATTAGGTCAATTTTTACTTTTGCTTGATCTGAGATCAGGATGGCTACCCCTGTTTTTTTTTTACTTCACTTGAAGCATAGTTGATTCTGCTCCAACCTTTTACTTTTATTTTGAATGTATCACCCTGTTTCAGGTGTGTTTCCTGTAAACAACATATAGTAGGATTCTGGCTTTTAATCCAGTCTGTTAACTGCTTCCTCTTTATGAGGGAGTTTACCCCATTCACATTTATGGTTAGAATGATTAATTCTATATTGCTTGCCATCTTGTTAACCTCTGCTTATGCTTTTCTCCTGTCCTTTCCTATTACCCCCCTCCCCAGTATTAAACTTATGAGCACTACTTGCTTCTCACAGCCCTCCCTTTTTAGTATCCCTCCCCCCACCTTAAAGTTCCTCCCCCTATCTTACCCTTTTTCCTCACACTTTCTGTATTCCTTTCCACTTAGCTTATTCCTTCCCTTTTCACTTTTCCCCTCCCACTTTTCAATATGGTGGGATAAGTTTCACCATAAATTGAATATGTCTAATATTTTTCTCTTTAAGCCAATTCTGATGGTAGTAAGATACACACTATTTTCATCCCCTCCATTTTTTCTCTCAGATATAATAGGTTTCCTTTGCCTCTTCATGAGATGTAGTACCCCCACTTTACCCTTTTCTAGGTACAATTTCCTTTCCACCTCTAGTTAATAAAACAAAGTATACATGTGCTTTTTATATATCTATATAGCAGAAATATATTTCCCAAGATTTCTTTTTACTTTTTTAGTTTTCTCTTAAGTTCTATATTTGTATTTCAAACTTTTTGTTTAGATCCAGTTTTTTCATCAAAAGTAGATGAAATTCACTTATTTTGTTGAATGTCCATCTTCTTTCCTTGAAAAAGATGCTCATTTTGGCTGGGTAAGTTGTTTTTGGCTGCATACCAAGTTCCTTAGCCTTTTGGAATATCATATCCCAGATCCTTACATCCTTTAATCTGTACACTGCTAGATCCTGAGCCTTATTGTGGCGCCTCTATATTTGAATTGATTTTTTCTACCAGCCTGCAGTATTTTTTCTTTGGTCAAATAGTTCTGGAATTTGGCCACTATATTTCTTGGAGTTTTGATTTTAGGGTCCCTTTCAGTAGGTGTTAAATGAATTCTTTCAATGTCTGTTTTATCCTCTGTTTCTACAACATCTGGGCAGTTCTCTTTGATAATTTCCTGGAAAATATTGTCCAGGCTCTTTTTTCATCATATTTTTTAGGAAGTCCAATAATTCTTAGATGATCTCTCCTAGATCCATTTTCCAGATCTGTTGTTTTCTCAAGAAGGTATTTGACAATTTTTTCCATTGTTTCTTTTTTTTTTTTTTTTTTTTTGGTTTTGTTTGACTGATTCTTGGTGTCTCCTTGAGTCATTCATCCATTTGCTCGATTCTGATTTTTAATGAGTTATTTTCTTCACTCACTTTTTAAATGTCTTTTTCTAATTGTCCAATTGAGTTTTTAAGTGAGTTGTTTTGTTCTATGGAATATTTTTTTTTTCATTTCACCAATTTTATTTTTTAAAGAGCTATTTTCTTTTTCCAACTTACTAATTCTGTTTTTCAAGAATTTGCTTTCTTTATCCACTGTATCTTTAAATGAGTGGGATGAATTCTCCAGACTCTCTTGCCAAGCTTCCCTTTCCTTTTCCCATTTTTCTTCTAGCTCTTTTGTGAGAGCCCTTTTTATTTCTTCTATGAGAGTTTTGTGTATTGAGGAGCAGATCATATCCCCCTTTGGGGATTCATCTGGAGACAGTCTATTTTTAGTCTCCTCAGGGTTTAAAGTTTGCTCTCTATCCATATGGAAGCTATCAATAGTTAGAGTGCACTTTAATTTTTTGCTCATTTTGTCAAAGAAGAATCAAAGAAAACAAAGTAACAAGAAAAACAAATGGTCTGATTTTTTTTTTAGAGGGCTGGGTGATATTACCAAGCTTCCTCTATAGACTGCAGGGGGCAGAAGAGAGGTACTAGAAGGACAGCAATGGCTGTGCTGCATCTGTACTCTGAGACTCTGAGAGTGTGCTGAGTCACTCTGGGTGCGTGTGGCCAGGTCCTGAGAGACCCTAACTTTTCGGGGTTATAGTCTTCATCCCTTGTGTTTTTAGCTTCTCTGCTTGTCTACTGGCAAAGTAGCCAACACTGTTTTAAAGCTCTTCCCAAAAAAACGATTAAGATCATACCCCACCCTGTTCTGGTCTACTCAGCTTTGAGCTGTCTGTTGTGCTGTTGCTGCCTGCCTTCAGTTTGTGCCTGATTTAAAACTGTCCCCACCTACCAGCAAAAATAGACCTTTTTTGGCGAATTTTGAGGATATCTTCTCTTGGTAATTATTTTGGTTTTTTTCAGTCAAGCATTAATTCTGAGGATTGTCATGAAATAAATTATTCTGAAAAAAAGCATGGAGCTTAAGTAGATATGTGTGTCCTCTCCACTATCTTGGCCAGAAGTCCCTCCCTTATGTATTTATGAGAGTGGAACATGGTTGTCCCATAAATACCAGAGCCTTCTTCATGGATCACTTTAGCAATACATTACTAGAAAATGAAATATTACAATCAATGTTTTATTACATGTAAAGAAAGTATTGTGCTAAGCACTGGGTATACAAAGTGAAAAGCAATATAGTTTCTGCTCTCAAGGAGCTTACATTCTAATGGAGGAGAAAATACATAGGGTAGGTTTCAGTTGCAGGTCGGTTGGAAAAGAACCATTGGGGAGCAGTGGTAAGGGAGATAGTAATGTCTTTTCTTTAATGCCATTTCTATTGACAAAAAAAAATTAATACTTGCTATTGAACCATTTAACATTTTTTGAGAACTTTGGTGGTAAGAAGTTTATTTCTGGGTCTAGTTGTGGCTGCAGCTGCACCTATCAGTAGCTAGGATTCATCTTCACAGACCTTGCTTCCCAGGATGATGTCTGAGGGCATAGGACTGGAAGTATTGCTATAAACAAGGCACTTGAGTTCAGTCATAGGCTATCTCCATTGGGATAGGAGGGGAGATAGTGGTCAAAGTGTTAGTGGTGGTTAGTCTTGTTTGGCACATGCTATTTCTCTCTGTCTTTCTGTCTCTGTCTCTGTCTCTCTGTCTCTCTGTCTCTCTCTCTGTCTCTCTCTCTCTTGCTGTGTCTCTCCAATTTCAGCAAGGCTATCTTGCCTGACCTGTATAGTTAGTTGGTGAAGATTAGATACCACCTCCAGGAAATAGAGGTAAAACAGTTTGCTGGGGGTCACAACTTATTAAAACTAGATCTTTTGACTACAACACTCAGCATCTCCTTCTTGCCTAGTAGCCTTCCTCATTCAGTGTCTTCCTACTCTATTTTCCTAGTCCCCAATTTGCTCTTGGATATTCTAAAAAGGGAGCAGAAGGCTGAAGCTTTAAAGTGGAATTTCATAGAGGAGAGTATTTTTCTAAACACTCTCAGCAGCCCTGATTATGTCACCTAGTCATCATTTATTACAAATTCACTGTTTAATTATGTGAAGGTCCTGAACTGATATTTTATAATCTCGTATATATCTCATAATAGCCCTTAGAAATAGCATCTTTGGATATGGGCAGCAATGTATACAAAATTAGCAGTTCTCCAAACTATACAAAATATAATAAGAAAAGCAAACTTTGTTATAGGAATGTGTTATAGAAATTTACATATTTTTATGTAAAAGAGATATAATGTGATGTAATGCAAAGAGTAATGGACTTTGAATTAAGAAACCTGGTTCTGAGACTTATTAGCTTTTTAACTCTGAGTAAGTCACTTCATGTCTATTCCTCATCTACAATATGGGGATAATGATACTTTAGAATTACTCTCATAATTCTCTCATACTTGCAGGAAAAATCACCAAAAGGTAGCTGCTACTTCTTTTCAAGGTCTAACAAACTCCAAGAGGCTCAGTAGTATCTTTATAATGCTATCATTCATGAACTCTATCCAAGTGCTTCCTTCAGTGATTATTGGTTTCTCCAATCAATTTGCTTTAAGAGATATTTATTTTACTAAGAAAGCATAGCAAAAACTTCAAAACATAAGTACTACATGAAAAGAAAGCATTATGTTTTCCCTAATCCATCCTAATCCAATAGCCCAATATTCTTCTTGTACATATTGAATCCAGGGGAAACTGGTCTCAAGTTTGGAACATATATAGCAGAAAGGTAACAAATGACTCCTAAAAGTTATTTCTCTGAGGTTCTCAAGATATTCTCCTTATATATTGAATAGCATTCCTCTTTAGTCTTTGTAAAATGAGAAGTCCAAATTCTTCTTTAAAGTTCAAAGATATTTATGTCCAAAGAAGAGCTAGAGATCATTATTGATCACAAAGTAGAAAACTTTTAGTATATCAAATTGAAAAGTTTTTGTACAAACAAAACTAACTAATGCAGATAAGATTAGAAGGGAAACAATAAACTGGGAGAACATCTTTACAGTCAAAGGTTCTGATAAAGGCCTCATTTCCAAAATATATAGAGAATTGACTCTAATTTATAAGAAATCAAGCCATTCTCCAATAAATGAATGGTCAAAAGATATGAACAGACAATTCTCAGATATTGTATTGTTCTTCTATATAAAGGAATATTGTATACATACAAATAATAAGTAAGTTTTATAGTATGTCAAAGATATTTTTGTTAAGTTTATTATATTATATATTAACTCAATTCTTCCACTCCCAATTGGTTACATGAAAACATCCTCTATTTTTGTTTAGTCTAAGCATAATGTGGTAGATCTAGAGCCTTGAGCTAGAGTAAAAAAGTTCTGGGTTGGAATTTCATGGAAGACTTACAAAATACTTTGTGCACACCATCTCACTTGAGCCTTACAACAACCTTATAAGGACAGCATGATAGCTTTTACAAATTCTTTATTTTGTAGATGAATAAATTAAAGCTGAGAGATGTTAGATGACTTGCCAGAAAGTTAGATAGTTCAGTATCAAAGATTGGATTTGAACCCAGATTTTGAACATTTCCTGTTATATAATGATATCAACTATCTGTGTAATGTTGGAAAAATCATATCTCTTTTCTGGGCTTTTGTTACCCAAGTGTTTTACTTTGAAAGAGTGATATCATTTTGGTCACTTTTAGTAATGAAGGACAATAACCATACTATATCCAATCCATAGAATAAGGGCTTGAATCAGATGATTTCTAATTTCCTTTTAGATTCTGATAGTAGATTTATTCAACATAAATTATGGTGGAGTTAGAGCCAAGATAGAAGGAGGCAAAATGAAGGAGGTCTTTAAAAATCCCTATAAGAATAAAACCCACAAAAGTGCCCTCTATCATCTTGATCATCTCTATCAGAAGTTCAAAACCCTGTTTTGTAAGGTGACATTTTCATTTTTAATGTGGTTTCTTTCAGGATACAAGTATTGGCTGACTAGAATTCAATGGGACATAATAGGAAACATGTGCTTAAATAAATATTTTGGTTAATTTTCTTTTAAACAGTATAAATAAAAAGACTACAGCTGTGATGACTGGGACAAACAGTAACTAAATCAAAGATACCTTCTACACACTAAAGGCAATGCAGCATAGTATTTTTTTATTACAAATGAACAGATGTACAAAGAACAAAGGTTAATATAGAAGGTTTTCTGAGCAATGATAGTTTATATTGGTAAGGAGGTATAAAATTTCAAATCTTCAGGTCTATAAAGAGACAGCTGTATTGATGTAACCTAGGCATCCTGGTAGGTGAAGAAATTATGATGGCCAGAAGCAAACAATGGAAAAAGTAAATTTAGGCTGTGAACGCTTCTTTTCAAGAGAAAGGAGGAAATTAGCCATAGTATTGGAGGGAAACATGAAAAGGGTGAAGAAAGCCAAATTAATCATTTTCAAAGAGAGCATCTTCTTCTACTTGGGCAGGCAACAAGCATTTATTAAACATTTACTATTTGTTAAGGTACTGTACTAAGTACAAGGGATAAAAATAAAGATTAAAAAATAATTTCTTTTTTTCTTATGAAGTCCATATTCTACTGGAAGAGACAATAAGCAAACAATTATGTACATGAAATATATAAAAGATATGTGACATACCTACACATATACACCAAATACATTCAAACACATATTTGTGTTGTATAAATATTAATTACACATATGCATGAATGTATATATATATATATATATGTATGTGTGTGTGTGTGTGTGTGTGTGTGTGTGTGTGTGTGTATACTTATGTCACCTGCGAATTATATGACGATACCAGCTGTTTTTTTTTTTTTTTTTGTCCTAGTCATTGATAAAATAGCAAACAGTACTAGGCCAAATAGATTCCTGGAGACTTTCTTCCTAAGGTGACATCAAACTATTAATATCTCAGCTATCTTTCACAAAGGCTGGACTATTGATTCTGAATTGCTGAAGTTGATGAAAGCAAACCCTTGAGGGTTCACAAAGTATATGGCATTGGACCACCCTTGCCTCTCAGGGCTAATCCTAGAATCCAGAAGGGATGTAATAGCTACACTCTGAGGACTTTATTTATCAGTGGATCAGGCCAGAACAGAAAAGGACTTGAATTACATTATGTGACTGGATAAAAAAGATAGTATGGAGGTACAAGTTACAGCATATGACAACTGATTGCATATATGAAGGAGGAGAAAAATAAGAAGTTAAGGAGGACAAAAGTCCACCATACTTTGGCAGATGATTCCATGAGTTGTAGCTACTCTGATTGATTTTCCTGAGGCTGGGGTTAAGTGACTTGCCCAGGGTCACACAGCTAGGAAGTGTTAAGTGTCTGAGACCAGATTTGAACTCGGGTCCTCCTGAATTCAAGGCTGGTGCTCTATCCACTGAGCCACCTAGCTGCCCCCGCTACTGTGATTGATGACCAATTCTTTTACAACATTGACAATTGCCAAACCTTTTGTTCTAATTTTTCCCCTCCTTCCCCCCTCCCAGATGGCAGGTTGACCAATGCATGTTAAATATGTTAGAGTATAAATTGAATACAATATATGTATACTTGTCCAAACATTTGTTTTGTTGTACAAAAAGAAATGGACTTTGAAATAGTGTACAATTAGACTGTGAAGGAAATTCAAAATGCAGTTGGACAAAATTAGAGGAATTGGGAATTCTATGTAGTGGTTCATAATCATCTCCTAGAGTTCTTTTGCTGGATGTAATTGGTTCAGTTCATGACTACTCTAATGGAACCGTTTTGGTTCATCTCATTGTTGAAAATGGCCACATCCATCAGAATTGATCATCATATGGTATTGTTGTTGAAGTATACAATGATTTCCTGCTCTTGCTCATTTCACTCAGCATCAGTTCATGTAAGTCTCTCCAGGCCTTTCTGAAATCATCCTGTTGGTCATTGGTGACCAATTTTTTAGCTCTTTTCCAGGCCCAAACATAAAGCTTTTATAGTTTGATATGATCTGGTAGATATTTTGGGATTCCAAAGTAATCATCACATTACAGTGAGACATCAGAAACATAAATGTAATTAAGAATAAGTGTCCAAGAGAAATTTACTGGAGATTAGGAAATAAAATTATAAAACAAATCAAATGGGTTAACCACCTAGCAGGAGATATCATGATGTGAATTCAAAAAGTACTTTATTTAATTCTCTAATCAAACATAAAAAAATGGACCATCAGCTTTAAAAGTAATAGTTACATATAAAATCTCTAGGTAATAGGAAACCTAAGCACCAACCTGTCCTCAAGTATGATATTTACACTTATTGAAACTGTTTTCTTCTCTTCTTTTACCCGTCCCAATCCCTTTTAGGCATAGTAGTACTGGGATGTCAGTAGGGAATGTGGTCCCTGAGAGCATCCTACAGTTGGTAGAAATGGTTACGTGGGACTAGGGGAAGAGCAGTAAAGAATGTGTGCTCCCATGTAACTGTCTTGGGGAAACTCCTGGTTTATCCACCCTACTTAGTATGTTTTAGGATAGAAAAATGAAAATCCTCAAAATAGCCATCCCCAAAATGTTACAAATAAGTCCCTCAAAATTGTTTTAATTATGTAAAATTCAAGCACCTGAAATTAAAATGTAAGCAACATATAAATAAGAATGTTGTTTTACTAAAATTGTTAGATATATATTTTTTAAATTATAAGACCAGCCTCATTTTCGATAACACAATATCAGGGCCTAATTCCTGAATTTGAATCTGTTCATTGTAGGATTTAATTCCTTAAAAAGTTGAGAAACCAGACAACCAGACTAGAAAACACACTGATTACTATGATAAATTTTATTTCTTCTCAATAGCATTTCACACAACCAGAAAGGTATTTATATTCTTAGGGATTGAAGGAATCCTTAAAAGGAGCCTTTAACTTTACTTGAAATAAAAGTGTATACATTAGTTCTCTCTTGGAAATTAATTTCCACAGAACTGAAGACCTTTTCCACAGTTCACATAGAAAAATAAAAGACAGCCATGGTAATACTCAGGATTTTGCAAATTTCCCCATGGCATATGTTAGTATAGCAGAACAATTCAGCTAAATTGACCTTTGAGGTTTTCAGTGACAACAGCTCCTGCTTTGAAGCAGATTTGACGCACAACTTTACCTTTGTAAAAGTGTATCAAGCATAACACAATATGTCTTTATAAGTCACTTCAAATAATGATCTTGTTTCCCCACATATAAAATCTAGAAACTCACTTCAGTTTGATTCTAACCTTTGTAGGAGAGTATTGAGGTATTATATGACAGCGTTTTTCACTCTAAAAGGTACGACAAAGAAATTATTTGTGTATGTTGGGCCATCTGACATGTACTACAACCCACAGAACATCTAGACATGTAAAGAAGCCTGGTGTACCCTCCACACAAAGGCAAATTATTAAACTGGCATGTCAGCCAATGATGAAGGTTGTATTGAGAGACATCTGGGTGGGATTTGTTTCACAGTACTTTATTCTTGTCAGACCTCATCAAAAATATTGTTGTCAATTCTAGATGCTACAGTTCAGGAAGGATATTGCTAAACTGGAAAACATGTATAGAAAGGGACCAGGGTGATAAAAGGACTTATGATATAATTCCATATGATCATGGGTGAAGGATCTGGGCATATTTAGCCTGTGGAAAAAAAGAGTTAAGAGTCATATAAG
Source organism: Sminthopsis crassicaudata (assembly GCF_048593235.1). Lineage (NCBI taxonomy): Eukaryota > Metazoa > Chordata > Mammalia > Dasyuromorphia > Dasyuridae > Sminthopsis > Sminthopsis crassicaudata. The sequence continues at coordinate 163,649,246 of NC_133620.1, forward strand.
AGTAGTTTTCAAGAATTTTAAAAGTTATTGTAGATAAGATAGATTAGATTGATTCTGCTTCTTCCCAGAAAATAGATGGGTAAAAATATAAAGAGGAGGTTTTAAGTTTGACTTCAGGAAACCATTCCTAAGAATTGGTACTATATTAAAGTTGAATAGGTTTCTTGGGGAGATAGGAATTTACCAATCCCTTGGGTGGGTTTAGAGTATAAGACTTCCTGGTTCCACGTCCAGGACTCTTATCTTTCTGGGGTATCTAACTGCCACAAATACAATTAGTTTTTTCACTGATAGATCTTCAATATTTGAAAATGACTGCTGGTTCCTCTCAAGTGTTAGTTCAGATTAAACATCACTGATTTTTTATGCATTTATTAAATGGTAAGGTTATCATTTTTGTCACTTTTATCTGGGTTTCCTCCAGTTGGCCAAAGTCCCTCTAAAAATGTAGGAATTGAATGCAGTTTTCCAGATATGGGCTAATAAGTATAGAGTGCAGTAGATCTCCTCCCACTTTTTTTTTTTTTTTTAACAATTCTTTTAATGTAATTGTTCTTTACTGTGCAGACATGCTACACTGTTAATTTATATTGAGCAGGCTACTTAATGTACTGTCTTTTTGGGGGTGGGGTAGATGAGTAGGGATACAAGGAGTCTGGCTTATGTGCAAAGGGAGTAACTCAGATAGTTTCTCTATGTGAAAAATAATCAGGAGCTTCTTCCAGCAGAACTATGACGGTGTGTAAAGGCACTGCCTTAAAGAGTCTCAGGATCAAATGTGGGCATTCTGTAACTAATAGAATAAATCTGTGAACCTTTTTTGTAAAGCTTCCTCCTCTCCCTCTCTCCTCTCTCCCTCCCTCACTATCTTCCCTCCTGCTTTCCTTTTCTCCCTTATTCTTTCCTTCCTTGCCTTCATCGTTCCCTCCATTCTTCCTTCCTTCCTTTTTTCCCTCTCTACCTCACTTCCTTCTTTCTTTCTTTTCCTTCCAAATCTTTAAACTTCTGTTATCCACATTTTTTCAAATATTCGTTGATCCTACCTGCAAGTTCTTTCAGTGCTCTGGCATATAATTTGTCTGAGCCAGAAGGTTTGAACTCATTTCAAGCAGTTCAATGTTCTCTTGTTATCTCTTCATCTATTTTGGGTTTATAAACTATTAAAAGAAAACAAAACAAATGTGTTCCAGTTTCATGATCATTATGGTTAATAGAAAAGAAATAAATTAGAAGCTGAGTAGTTTTGCTTTGTCTCTGTTATCTATCAGCATTATAACATCAACTAAAATTTCAAATTCCCAGTCACTTTCTGCTTTCCTGTTTTCCCATCAAGAACTAACTACTGGCTTAAATGATTTATGAGGTTAAGTAATTTACATAAGGTGAAAGAACTAATAAATGCAAGACCAATGACTTGAATTTAGGTTTTCTAGTTTAAAATTTATTGCTTTATACACTAAGCAAGGCTTCTTAAATTTTGCCTACTCACAAATCCTTTTTGCCCAAGAAAATTTTACATGACCCCGAGGACATAGGTATATAAAATAGGTATACAAATCAAACACTAAATGAAAATGTCATAATTTCATGACCTCACATTCAGTTATGAGGTCCCATTTGGGCTCATGACCCACAGTTTTAGTAGTTGGTATCTGGGGCAGTAAATGATTGACAATATTACTGTGTTGATACTTTTCCAGGTCTCTAGTTTGCTAAAGCCTTCTCCTATATGGTTATCTTCCATCAACTCTGCATCCATATAATTATTTACACATTATTTCCCCCATTAGAACATATGCTCCTTCACAGTAGGAATTATCTTTCCCTTTCTTTTTATCCCTTAATCAGGGGGTAGGTATCTTGCAGTATCTAGCACATGTTAGGTTGTTTAATAAATGCTTGCTGATTATTTGATTATTGTGAGTCTAACTATCCTAAACTGCTGGAATTTACCTCCAACATTCTTTCCTTTCCTTTTACCTCTCCTGAATGAACTTTGAAAATCTATATATCTTGCCCAGAGGGAATCTAAAATATCTATTCTACTTGAAATCATAGGCTCATAATCTCCTCTTAATGATAGTATATTGCTTTTATTTGGACAGATGCCTCCTAAGATCCCTGTATCATGCCATATGCCCTGTAGCTGAATCTTCTATATGTATTGTTTACCTATTAGAGTGTGAGCTCCTTGAGAGAAGAAACTATTTTATTTTCTAATTGTACTTCTAGTTCTTAGTCCAGTGCTTAGCACACAACAAATGCTTAATAAATGCTTGCCCCTCCTAATCATTCATTTATTTACTCTTTCTGACTATTATGAACTCTTTGTTGATGTGACTACTGATCATATTTGCTTCACAAACTGTTCTTTTTATTATTCAGAATTTAGTCTGATAACAATTCCCTTTGTTGTTTATTCTAAGATATAAAATTCATAAGGAAATTATTTACCAGAAATTCCATTTTTAGTCAAATGAGATTTTTAATAGATGTCCAGACAGATAACACTCTACATATTGCATCTGTATCAGTTTTGTGGTCTGTAGAAGAAATTTGGGCAGGTAGGGTGACTTGTGGATAGAGTTCTGGGTATGAAGTCAGATTGACTCATTTTTTCTGAGTTCAAATCTGGCCTCCATACTTATTAGCTTACTTTGTTTACCTTAGTTCCTTATCTATAAATGAGCTAGACATGGAAATAATAAACCATTCCAGTATCTCTGCCACAAAAACCCCAAATAGGGTTGTAAAGAGTCTGGCCTGGAAGTTTATTATAGAATGTACATTTCTGCTTTTCTCTCATTTCATCTTTCTTCAAATGCTAATTATATTGTTTTTCTCCATTTTGCTCATGGATTTGTACAGTCTTTTTTTAAAAACTACTGTAACTTCTAGCAAATATGTTGTTGTTTTAACAAGGTTTATCCTTTTATAATCATATTTCAATCATGAATGACATTTTACTAAGCCTTGATAATGTCCAAGAGTTCATATTGCTTCCTTTGATTAAAATTTCAAGTTCACTTCATGAATAACTCCTTCTTTATCAATATCTTACTGTGTTAGAATTTAAGGCCAAAATAACTGACATTTTTCGTCACCTTCCAAAATATGCTGTTTGTTGGAAGCATTTAATACCATTACAATGAGAAATGAGAAATTCTACCTTGGGAAGAAGTTTAATTTATGAATTCTTTTCTGAATTAAAAAGTCAAAAAGTCAGTTAAAATGAGGCTTCATTTCAATATTACCACTTTACCAACTCAAGTAATGAGATCTTATCTTTACTATATGAATAAGCATTTGTGAAAGACTTATAATCTTTAATAATATATGTCAACATAAACTATTTAGCCATACTGTCTTTAATGGTACTATACTTTTAAGATCAAATATTTACAATATTGGATAGCTGAATATGTTTCCTCTTGACCACACATATTTAAATTGTAGGATCAAGTGAGATAACATATGAAGAAGTGCTTTGCAAACTGAAACGATATATAAAGGGTAGCCATTATTATTGCTCTTTCAGTATTATTATTATTGCAATTTGAAATGACTTTTCAGTTCCTTAAATTTACTTTCTATATCTTGGACAATAGGTTTAACTTGTATTTAAACTCAATTTAAAAATATTCCTTAAATATCTGCTTGCTCTAGATATGAGAACACAGAAAAAAATCAGTGAAAACAGTTCTGGACTTTAAGGAACTTACAGTCTATACAAATGACAATAGCATGTTTAGGAGATAAGGAGATATCCAACATCTCAATGATATTATTGATTCTAGTGCTGATCTATTTTGTTTGTATAATACAATGGTAAAGGATTCCTTTAATTTCTTTTTTTTTAATTTATTTTCATTTAAAAAATCAGTAATATATTAATTCCCAAATATATGTAAACTTAGTTTCATTGTCCATTTTTGTAAGATTTCCAGTTCCAATTTCTTTTCTCCTTCTTTCCCTCCCTTCCTCCCTTATCTTATTAGAAATATGAGATAATTTATATGTGTACAATAATTTTAATCATTTTTCCATATTAGTTATGTTGTGAAAGAAAAATCAGTAGAAAAGTGAAAAACCACAAGAAAAAAGCAAAAACAAACAAAAAAATGAAAATAGTATGTTTTGATCTGCATTCAGTGTCCATAATTCTCTGGATGAGAGTGGTATTTTCTATCCCAAGTCTACTGGAAATGTCTTGGATCACTATATTGCTGAGAAGAGCCGAATCTATCATATTTGATCATTTTGCTGCTAACTGTGTATAGTATTCTTCTGGTTCTAATCATTTCACTCAGAATAAGTTCACTTAAGACTTTCGAGGTTTTTCAGAAACCAGCCTGCTCATTGTTTTTTATAGAACAATAATATTTCATTAAATTAATATACCATAACTTATTCAGCCATTTCCATTTGATGAGCATTATTCCTTTAATTTCTAAGGTGAAAGGAATTAGTAGGGGGCATTAGAAGGATATTAAGTAAAAGCATCTAAAATATTATTACTATTATTATTATTATAGTTATTAGACATATTATTATACTTATACATTGTATATAATTTAAGTTATATTACGAATATTGTTACTATTATAATAGATTTTAAGTACTAATAAAAACACTTTTTTAAAATTATGCTTTCTTTTTTTAAAAAATGAAATGATACTGTGAGAAAAAGATTTTGCTTGCAGTCAGAGGCCCTGAATTTGTATCCCAGCTTTGATATTTGCTACCTTAGGCAAATTTAGGCTTCAGTTTTCTCTTCTGCAAAATAAAGGGATTTGACTAGATGAAATCTCACTTAACTTCCAAGTATAAATCTGTAACACTTCCTGTGAAATATGCATTTCAGGTTCTTATTGGGTTTGCCAGGGCTTGTTTTCATGTACTGATGGACCAAAACCTTTTGAATCTCTAGGCCTTGAATTGTCTACTAATAAGGTCGCTCTTTTCAGGTGATCCATGTAATAGATGCCCCAGGATTCTATTATGGCAAAAATAAACATGATTACTATCAAAGGAAGGCTTTCCTTCATTTTCAAGGTAGGTTAAGCTTTTATTCATTGTGTATATATATATCTTCTGTTTCTTATGGTTACTCTTTGGCTGCTGATCATCCCCTTGAACTTCTTCCTATATTCATTGCTGTTTCAACTCTCCTAATTCTGGCTTATAATTTTATCTGCTATATTCACTATTGTCTATAATTCAGTCTGAAATAAAAAAAAGTCAAGCACCAAGTCTTGATCATGATATTTCATAATTCCTATTCCCAATGTGTCCATAATCCTCATTGTACTTTGTCCTTTAAGGCACCATAGATTCAGGTAACTTTTCTTATCAATGGGGGTAAGGTTTGTGGTCAGGGACCCCTGCTTTCCTTAATAGAGTATGAGTTATACCATGTCCTTGTTAAAAGAATCTCAGGCCATATAACTAAGGAGGTCGACCCTCAATTCTGGAGCAATGAATGTGAGAAAAGTAGATTGATATTCAGAAGATGGCAGTGGTACAGTCCTATTGATTGGGAACTGTCTGACCTCATCTATGAACCATCCAAAGTTAATGCTTTCTTCTGGACCTTTTCCAATATATACTATACATGAAAGTATGAGATCTTTAACAGGGATCCATGTCAAGTTGCTGTGTTGGGATAATTTCCAAGTCTCTAGGCTTTAGGTGCACATCAATTAACTCTTGAGTCTTAAGCCAATGAAAGAAATATTCATGTAGATGAGGTCAAAGAGTCAACAGTGCCTAAAACAGTATGGTACATGCATTTGGAGCCAGCTAAAGTTATGATTTCCCTAATATAATGAACTCCCATATGAGCAAACTCCCTCTATCAATGCAGATCAACACCTCCCCAGTTGTCTTGACTCTTGTCTTGCCATTTGACTCTGATGATCCTGGAGGAGAGAGTGAGGCTAATGACTTTGTACTTCTTTAAATTTCATTCGTGCCCAAATTAAGACATTATACTCATGATGTCATTGGTCCTCTTTGAAAATTAAAGACAACAACAATTAAAAGAGAGTTGTTTAAGGAGATTAAATAATTTATTCCAAGTCACAGTCAGGATATGTCAGAGGCAGGACCTCAAGCTTATCTCCCAAGCTTAGAAGTAAGCACTAGCCACTATATAGCACACAACTTCTATATATATAGAATAGGCACTTAATAAAATGTCTATTGAATTGAGTGTTTGACATTTTCACAAAGTCCCAAGCACTTTAATTGAAATTGAAATTGAAATTCATTATGCCACTATTGTTAATTATTCTTAACTAGGTAATGATGATGATAATAATAATAATAATTTACCAAGCATTTAAAAACAAAACAAAACGTGTGTGTGTGTGTGTGTGTGTGTGTGTGTGTGTGTGTGTGTGACTCTGATTCCAAATGCAGTGTTCTTTCCAGTTTGATATTTATCATTGAGAGATATTACTTGGAGTAAGCATTTATCTGACTTCTCACTACCTAATGTCCAATGGCTACTCTGATGAATTTAGTAATGTCCACATTTGCTAGATGCCTTTCTCAGTTAGTCCCATTGTAGACACCTCAATAAACTGCTTTTTCCATGATCCGTGGGAGGCCTTACTGAAAGGCCTGGCTGTAAAACACTAGACTCAGCACTCTGGTGAAAGAAAACAGAACTTCATTTGAAGGGTATCTGGTGACAAAAACAATTTTTTAGAATGTTATCTTTCCCCTTGGACCTGTAGTCTTTCCTATCTCTTTTCTAAGTCCACTGGACCACTGGAAAATGTGGATCCATAATGCCAACTTTGGCAGCTATGGCTCAGCTCTGCAAAAAGTTCATTGGGACATTTTTGTGGTTGGGCAGTAAACAATCACTTTATGTGTGCATTTCAAAGATAAGCAGCTAAATCACAAGAATGCATTTTTTGGTTTCTTTTACTGGGAAAAAAATTTGAGTTCCCCATAAACAGTTATCTACCCATATTAAATACGTATTAAATCCAGAACTTGTCCCTTGAAAAGTTTTGTTGGAAAATAGAAACCGTAAAGTTGCAGTGAGAAACATGCTAATTTTGTTACAAATTTGCAATTCTTGGTAGAATTAATAAAAGTATTATATCATGGCTTATTTATTATTAAATTTATTGTTAATTATTATCAAATTATTGTGTTATGGCTTAATTTGGGACTCACCTACTTTGGTTGGAATACTATATATGGAAATAATAACAGCAATCATTCATGCAATAAATATATAGGAATCCCTGTAATCAGTGAAGTTTTAACTTTACAAAAACTTAATACTTATTAGCTTTTTTTTTAGTTTATTAAATCTTAAACCCACACTTGGAGTTTGGGGTCATGCTTTATAGGAAGTGACATTTACGTATGAAGCCATATACTAACTGTTGTGGAGAATATAGGGATAAAAAGTCCTAGTCACAATTTTCAAGGAGCTTATAGTAATGACAATTTACATTATCATTATCCTTTAATGTTTTCAATATTACTTATAATGATTGCTTTGGATCTGGAAGGAACCTTTTTGGATGTTAATGGTTATGACATTGGTCTAGAGATTTGTGGTACATTTATCCAATCACATCACATTTCTCCCTATTCTACTTTAGTCTTCTTTTCTACCTTTTTACACTATGTATCAAAGATAATTTACAAAGGCATAATTGTATAGGAACAGTACGACATATTGGACAGAAGTTTGGCTTTAGATTTAGGAATTTTATTCCTACCTCTGAACATGGATGATCATAGAATTTAAGTCATGTTCACACCCTATGAATGCTTTGGGGAGAGTGTTTCTCATTAGGAGTTCTTTTTACTAATGAAGTCATAGATTTGATCTAAGAAAATCTATATATAGCATTTAAATCATAATATAATAGGTAAATAAAAAAAGAAACTACAACCACATCAATACAACCACAATTTTATGTACTTTCAGTCTATACAACTATCCTTGGATCTAAGGACCCTCAATCTCACTTTCTGTAAGTAAGCTCCAAACTAGCAAGCTTAGGTCTGGTGACCAGTTAGTGGAAGTGATTATTCTATTGATGTCTATCTTTCTTAAGATGATTGCGCATGTGGGTTTTCTCGTGAGAATATCATGTCATTTCTTTCCTCCTTTTCTCCCTCCCTCCTCTCCTCCTTCCTTCCTTCCTTCCTTCCTTCCTTCCTTCCTTCCTTCCTTCCTTCCTTCCTTCCTTCCTTCCTTCCTTCCTTCCTTCCTTCCTTCCTTCCTTCCTTTTTCCTTTTTCCTTTTGCATACACCCTGAGCCTACTTCTCATCTTTCTTATCTATTATCTTCTGAACAAAGTAGGCATTCTCCTTGACTTGGTACAAAACTATTTCACTGATATAGAGATTTTGTCTTTCCTTTTTTCTTTATTGCTTTTCTTTTTCAGCAGAATTAACTCACTTGAATTCCTCATTGAATTTCAACTTTAAAAGGAGAAGGGGACGCACAATGAAGAGACAGAAAGCATACAGAGACTACACTGAGAGAGGCTTTCCTAGGGAGTGACATGCATGGCTGCTGCCAGATGGGGATGCAGGGGAAAAGAGGTAAATCTTCCATGTGAAAGAGGAAAAGTATTTAAAACCTCTATGAGATAAAGTTGGAGAGGAGACAGAGATACTCAGCCTTAATCAGACCTGGAAAGAACCCACAAGGAAAAGAATTGACATGGCAGGGGACTGGGGAAAAGTCAGGACCTGTCCTTTTTTTGATATTGTGAATCAAGTGGACTATAAGATCCAAACAGATGGTGAAATAGTCCAGAGCATAATATATCTCAGTGCCCCCCAAAAAGGGGAGGAGATATGTATGGTATGTTGAGAAGAGTCTTGGGGGATAAGGCTGAGAAAGTAGGTTGAGTCCCAGTCCTAAAGAAGCTTAAATTCCAGGCAGAGGAGTTTAGACTTGATTTAGAAGATAGTGTGAAACCACTAAAGTGTTTTGAGGGATAAAGTCAGTGCTATGTTTCAGGAAAATGAAGTCAGTATTCCCCAATCACGTGGAACTAATGTGTAATGTTCAGGGAGTATGAACTTATTTTCTTAAAAAAAATTTAATTAATGTTCTTAAAAAAAAAACTATGGGAATTAGATACAGTAACACACAACCTTATACAGTTAAGCAAGAGAAATTAGCACATTGACCATGTCTGACATTTTTGTACCTTTAGCTGGCCATCTCTGATAAGATGTAGGAGGTATCCTTCTCTGTTAGCTCTATGAAGATGCAAATAGTCTCTACACTGAGCAGAGTTTTACTATCTTTTTATTTTAATTTTTTCTCAATTATAAATAAAAACAATTTTCAGCATTAATTTAAAATTTTTGAGTCCTTCCCCTCCCTCTGCTACCTTTCAAGATTGTTTTCTCTTACATGAGTGTGTTCATTATATAAACTGGTATCCTGGATAAATTTATTTTTCAGTAACTAAAATTACATTTCTGACAGGTTTTCCAATAAGAGTCCTTTATCAAATGGCATTGCACTGATTGATCTATGCCAGTGTGCTAAATGTGCTTTGAGGCATTTGTGCAACCCTAAAATGAGTTGTGGTAAGAGATAGGACTTACAAAAAGTTATAAATAGAAAGGATGTGCTTGTTGCAGGATTTCCCAGATTGACAATAATGTAGTTTTTTCATTACTGTAGAAATATTATTGGTTCTAGATAGGCAAAAAATTCAAGGGGTGGTTTAGGTAATGTGGTGGAAAGAATGCCAGGCTTTGAGTCAGTAAGACTTCTTTTACTGAGTTCAAATTTGGTTTCAGACACTGACTAGTTAAATAACTCTGGGCAAATTACTTAAATAATTTGCCTCTGTTTCCTCATCTGCAAAGTGAGTTGGAGAAGGAAATGGCAAATCATTCTAATAACTTTGCCAAGAAAACCCCAAATGGGGGTCATAAAGAGTTAAATGTGACTGAAAAGCAACAGGCAAAGAGTTCCACAGTCCTTAGATGACATTTTATTACATATATGCAAAAGAAAAAGAAGTTTTTACTTCTGAATTTTCAAATGCTCTCTATATTTAGTTCTTACAAACTGGTCAATGCCTTGCATTTATTTACTCCCTAAACCAGCATTCTTGGAATCTTAAGTTCTTCTTATTTTCTAGGTTTTCTATTTTTACTAGGAGAGGTTAGGAATCTCTGCTTTTACTCAGATATTTTGAAGATTTCCAGAATCAGCATCCCATGTACTTCTCCCACTACCACTTATCCACAACAGAGGTAATTTAGCTGTGTGCTTTGAGGGGAGGGGAACCTTTGATTGCCCTGCAATCTGGCTGCTTTCCAGTTTTCTTGTATGATGATTAAATGTGCCTTCATCTACCAAAAACATTTAGAAAAGCTTAAATTATTGGCATTATCAGGCTTAGAAAACTTAGGGCCCAGAAAATGATGAGCTTTTCCTACCTCTAGACAGAGCTCACCGCAAAGGGACCCAACAATAATTGTACAGTATAGATAGAGATCTAAAACAAGAAGTATAATATACATGCCTGAAAGTATCTCAATACACCATTCCTTTCTCCCTATCTCTTGTCATTTCCTCTCCTCCCTTGTGACCTTTCTAAACATCCAGATATTTATTTTCATTTTCATTTAACCTCATGTGAGTCCTTGTAGTTCACTCAGCCCTGCCAGCCACTTTATCTAAGCCAGCCTAGGCCCCCTGAAGAGTGTCAATAAAGATTTTGAGACATTTTAAGAAAAGGGAGTCACAAAGATGAAGGCAGAAAAAGAGGCATTTTAACTACCAGAGATTACAAAATCAAGGTTTTTTTCTATGTGGAGGTATTTGGTTATTATGTTATTAGTCATGACTGTCATCCATTAGGGTGCAAAAGAAGGCATTTGAGATTTCAGGTTTCTCTGAAGGACTTGTTTGAAAAATAACCTTATTTAAAAAAAAAATTAAATACTATTTTATTTTTTCCCAATTAAATGTCAAGACCATTTTAGCACTGATTTTTACAAGATTTTGAGATCCAAATTTTTCTTGCTCCCTCCCTCCCTCCTTCCTTTCCCTCCCCTTTTCTTAAGATGGTAGGTAATTTGATATAGGTTGCATATGTGTTGTCACAATTTTGAAAGAAGAGTCAGATCAAAAGGTAAAAAAGAAAGATAAAAAAGAATAAAATAAATGAAAAAGGTATGCTTCAATCTGAATTCAGAGTCCAATAGTTCTTTATCTGGATGTGTTTAACATTTTCCTTCACGAGTTCTTCATCCTTGTCTTGCATCATTGTGTTGCTTAAAAGAGCTGAGTTTTTCATAGTTGATCATCACACAATGTTGCTGATACTATGTATAATGTTTTCCTGGTTCAGCTCATTTCACTTTGCATCAGTTCATACAGATTTCCAGATTTTTTACAATCTGCCTGTTCATCATTTCTTAGTGTACAATAGTATCCATTACATCCATATACCATAGCTTGTTCAGCCATTCCCCAGTTGATGGGCATTCCTTCAGTTTCCAATATTTTGCCACCATTTAGAAGGCTACTATAAATATTTAAGTACATATGGATCCTTCCCCATTTTTTTATTATCTCCTTGTGACACAGACTTAGTGGTGATATTGCTGGATAGAGGGGTATGCGCAATTTTATAGCCTTTTTGGCCATTGTTCCAAATTGCTCTTCAGAATGGCTGGATAAGTTCACAACTCTACAAGCAGTGCATTCATGTCTTGATTTTCCCACATCCTTTCCAACATATATCACTCATTTTTTTTTATCATATTAGCCAATCTTATAGGTGTTATGTGAAACTTCAAAGTTGTTTTAATTTGCATTTTTCTAATCAAAAGTGATTTAGAGCACTTCTTCATATGCTTGTATATAGCTTTGATTGCTTCTTCTGGAAAATGTTTTCATCTTTTGTTGTTATTACTTTAAGTGTTTTTCTTGTAAATAACATATTGAAGGATTATGGGTTTTGATCTACTCTGCCATCAGCTTCCATTTTATGGCAGAGTTCATTGCATTTACATCCACAGTTATGATTGCTAATTGTATATTTCCCTCCATTTTACTTTTCCTCCAGTTTGCTTTCTCTTTTCATCATTTCCCTCCTTGACAGAAGTTTTACTTCTGTCTACCCTTTACCCAGTCTGAAAATTTCCCCACCCCTTTCCCTTTATTTAATCTTCTCCCCTTCTACTTCCCTGTTGGGTAAGATAGATTTTCATATTCAACTGATTGTGTATATTACTCCCTCTTTGAGCCCAAACTGATGACAGTAAAAAGTTCAAATGATGCCCATTGCCTACCTTCCCATCTTTACATTGTAACAGGTTTTATGTGCCTCTTCATGTGCCTTCCTTCTGTACCCAATGTATTCCTCTTTCTCATCTCAAGTATTTTATGTAATTCTTTCAAATTTACTATATGCCTTTACCCCCCCCCCCCCTCTCTCTCTCTCTCTCTCTCTCTCTCTCTCTCTCTCTCTCTCTCTCTCTCTATATATATATATATATATATATATATATATATATATATATATATATATATATATATATATATATATTCCTTCTAGCTATATTATTGGTGATTATATATCTATATCTATATGTTTTAAAATTAAAAGTGTGAAAGTCCTTGTAGAAATGTAAACAGTTCAGCTTCATTGAATCCTAATTTTTCTTTTCTCTTTTCCCTCTTAGGTCATGATATCAAAGATCATTTTTTGGGGGGGTTCAACTCTGGTATTCTCTTTATGAAAGCTTGAAATGCTTTTATTTCATTAAATAGTCATTTTCCTTCCTTTAATTATTATGTTTAATTTTGTTAGGTAAGTGATTCTTGGGTATGGTCTCAGTTCCTTTGACTTCCAGATATCATTTTTCATGATTTCCAGGTATGTAATGTTGAAATTGCTAAGTCCTATTATAGTTCCTATTTTGGCTCCCTCACATTTGAATTTTTTTCTGACTATTTGCAGGAGTTTTTCCTTGACCTGATAGTTCTGTAACTTGACTATAATGTTCCTTGGATTTTTTATTTTGGGATCTCTTTCTTGAGGCGATTGGTAGATATTTTCAATACCTATTTTGCCTTCTATTTCCAGGATATCAAGGCAGTTCTCCTTGATAATTTTTTGAAAGATGCTGTTCAAGGCCTTTTTTTGATTATGGGTTTCAAGTAGTCTGATGATTATGATATTGTCCCTCCTGGATATTTTTTTTCAGGTAAGTCTCTTTTCCAATGAAGTATTTTATATTTTCTTCTATATTCATTATTTTGGATTTGTTTGATTCTTGATGTCTCATAGACGTATTAGCTTCCACGTGCCCAATTCTAACTTTTAAGTAGTTGTTTTTCCCAGCTGGTTTTTGTACTTCCTTTTCCATTTGGTCAATTGTAATTTTTAAGCAGTTGTTCTTCCTCACTCCTTCCCTCTCTTCCTCCCTCCTTTTCTTCCTTCCTCCCTCCGTCTCTCTCTTCCTTCCTTCCTTCCTTCCTTCCTTCCTTCCTTCCTTCCTTCCTTCCTTCCTTCCTTCCTTCCTTCCTTCTCCTTCCTTCCTTCCTTCCTTCCTTCCTT